>NC_064852.1:93432082-93704582 GCF_024139225.1 Suncus etruscus
TAAAAAAAAAATCTGACATTTTAACACTTCCCAGCATTCCACACAGCAAATCATATTTTCCCATGCTGGGTCCACAAAGAACCATCAATCCTATTCTAGGCTGATGAGAAACCGAAAGAACCAATCTTGTGAATATTTTCATAGCAACAGCTTCTGAAAGTGGTGCCTCTTATAAGAAAAAGATGGAACAAAAGATGGTAATATATGGCAAGTCTGAGAGATTCACATCAAAACCAGCCAGAGTGGTCCTAACCCAAGCAGCTGGCGAGCGGCAGGATGGCTGTGGGCACTCTCCTGCCTAATAAAATCCGAATCAAACACTTTGCATCTGATTCTCCGTGTGAGCTTTTATGCAAACTTCTAAAGTGCAAGGAATCCTGGGGTGGAAGAGCTATTCTGAGAGATTTCACATAGTTCATGTAATTAGGGAAACCACTTCCTTTGATTGTAAGTGTTCAAAACAGCTGAATTTCTCCTATCAAAGGCACTCTGTGATTTGGGTCACCTCTTTTACTTTCTCTTTCATGTTTCTCACGATGAGAGGTGAAGCTGGAGAGCACATTATTTGGGGGGGGGAAGATCTTGCTTTTTGTTTTAGGGATTGAACTTACACTATTCAAAAGACTGTCATTTAGAATCTTTCTTTCTCACCCTCTGTCTCTCTCCTTCTCTGTCAAGGCTCCAAAGAGAACACTATCTCAAGCTGATGAGAAACCATTGGACTGTGTGTAAAGGGAGTTGAATGTTTCGAAAAAAAAATCTATAAACTACAGGATTTGGTTTTGCGTTGCTGTTTTGGGAAGATACCTGCCTGTGCTCAGGGCTTACTTCTGGCTTTTTGATCAGGGATAACTTCTGGTAGTGCTGAAGGGACCAAATACAGGACCATGGATCAAACTGGGGTCAGCCATGTTCAAAGCAAGTGCCTTACACACTGTACTATCTCTCTGCTCCCCCCAAGATATTGATCTCCATATTATGTACTTTTATTGTTATAACAGTTGGGAAGGAAGGAAGGGAGGGAAGGAGGGAGGGAGGAAGAGGGAAGAAAGGAAGGATGGAAGAAGAGAGAATGAGTAAAAGGAAAAGGAGAAAGAAATAAGGAAGTAGAGATACAGAGAGGATACAGAGATACAGGCAAAGGACTCATCATATTCACCCCATCCTTCAAATAAACTAAATTCACCTGCAACAAATAGTGTAAAAAATTTACCATTCTGTTCTTTCCTATGGTTCAGGAGTCTCTCTTTTCCCTAAAAGTAGAACAAAGTTTCTTCAATAAGTTGTTTTCTACTGCTTCTGCTACAGCTAATCTCAGCTCATTAGTAAAATTGATCCTAAAATATATTGTTCCATTCAACACACAGGTTTATCTGTGAGGAGACATGAACTAATAGAGGTGAAAAAACAATTCATCACAGCCAACTACTTTGATGGCCATATTTCTAGTGAATGTAAAGTGAGACTCTGTATATGCAGACTTTAATGCATATGCAGTCATCTCTAGAATTTTCATTAACTTTAATTTAAATTCCTAAGAATTCTGGCTGGTTTACAAAAATGAAATTGATGTCAGAAAGTGTCTATCAATGAAAGTGTCTATCAATGAGAAAGTGTCTATCAATGAAAGTGTCTTTTAAATCTTATGGATAATATGTGTTGAAATGCTTTTAAGTGACAATACCACTTGTATATAATTGATCATTATGCGTAAGGAAAGTACAATTAGACAGAAGTTCTCCCATTTAATAACTGAAGAAACTGAGTATAAGAAGTAGAAGCTCAGACCAATGAAACAGAACTGAGAGTCCAGATAGATCCTCCAATATATGGACAATTAACCTTTGATAAAAGAGCAGAGTATGAAGTGGAGCATAGAATGCCTACTCAACAAATGGTATTGGGTAACTGGTTAGTAACTTGCAAAAATATGCAGAACTTTTTCTAACAACAAACACAAAATTAAATTACAGTAGATGAAAGACTTTGGTATCAGACTTTAATCTACAGGTTATGTCAAGAATAATAGGCCAACACCACTGGCCTAGCAGATGGAAGCAAGATAAACTAAAAAGCTTTTACACCACAAAAGAAACAAGTATAAGAATAAAGGGTTAATAGCAAAATATTAAGAAATTATAAAGCACTGGTAAGAACTTTATAAGAAAAACATCCCATTAAAAATGAAGGAGATATAAACAGAAACTTCCTCAAAGAAGAAATACAGATGGTCAATAGATATATGCAAAAATGATGTATATCACTTATTACCAGAAAAATGCAAATCTAAACAACTGCAAGAAATCATCTCACACCACTGAGACTGGTACATATCACAAAGAACAAAAACAACTAGTGTTAGCATGGATGTGGAAAAGGGTACCATCATTCTTTTTTATTCGGATGGGAATATTGACTAGTCCAGTCATTTTGGAAAGTAATATAGAAACTCCTCAAAAAGCCAGAAATCAAGTTCTCATATGACCCAGCAATTCTACTTCTTAGCATTTATTACAAGAGAAAAAAATCTTTTCAAAAAAGGTATTTGCACTCCAATGTTCACTGCACCACTATTCATAATAGCCAAAATATAAAAATAACTTAAGTGTCCAAGAACTGATGACTGGATATAGAAACTATGGTACATATACACAATGGAATACCACTTGGCTGTAAGAATAGATGATGTCATGCAATTTGCCACTACGTGGATGAATCTGGAGAGTATCACGATGAAAGAAGCTAGCAGGAGAGGAGTGGACAGAAAATGATCTGTCTTATGTACAAGATGTAAAGAAACACAATAGGGTATAAGTTGGAGCAGTGGTGCAAGTGGTAGGTAAGTAGCCTTGCACATGGCTAACCTAGGATGGATTGCAGTTTGATCCCTCAGTATCCTATATGGTCCCCCAAGCCAGGAGCAATTTCTGAGCACATAGCCAGGAATAACCCCTGAGCATCACTGGGTGTGGCCCCCAAACAAATAAACAAACAAACAAACAAAAACTACAAAAAAATGTCCCCAAATAATTGAAACTAAGAACTGGTTCTTCAGTAAGAAACTAACCACAGAGGAAGATGGGGGTGGGGGATACTGAGGGATACTGGGACAACGGTAGAGGGAATGGCAGATGGGGAGGGAATGGTTATGGATTGTGTTATTCATTAGCTATAATGCAAACCAGGGTGCTTAAAATAAAAAAATTTTTAAAGAAGAAAGTAGGAGTAGATACAGAACAGTAAACAAAAAAACCACACAAGATCTCTATCACTCAGTATTCAAAATTTCTCTTATTATGGTTTTGAAAACTATATCAACTTTTCTGGCAAATCTATTCAGTCCCTACCCTTTCTTAAATGGTCAAATCCAGTCGTGATTGGAGTGCCATGTATTTCAACTCATAATACACCGACTACAAAATGCCCTATTGCTGTCTTATCCTCTCCTTCAATAAGCTTTTCAGGGTCTAAGTAAGGATTTTTTAATTTCCATGGCTCTCTCCTAGACTCTCAAGTTTTTGTTCTTACTGCACCTTTTAATATGTCAACTCCTCTTCTTACTATGATATTAACTATGAATATTACTATGATATTAACTATGAATAAAAGTGTATGCTACTAAGATTTTTGTTTCTCCTCATTAAATCTTTTTTGTTTTGTTTCGTTTTGTCTTGAACCAGTGGTGCTCAGGGATTGTTCCTGGATCTTTGCTTGGGAATCACTCCTGGCAGAGATTGGGGGACTACATGTGGTACTTGATATTGGACCTTGGCTGGTCACTTGCAAGGCAACCGAGTACTATATCCACTCTAATAGCTGTGTACTAATGCTCTAGCTAGTACTATGGGTACTCTAATAGTACTCTAATAGCTAAGTATTAGTGTTCTAGGATTATTTAAGTATTGACTGAAACATAGGCAAAACTATTTAATTCCTTAAAAAATTAAGGTTTATTTTCTTTAAATGAACCCACAAAAGTATATCTAATCTGCTCATGGAAGTCTTAGGGTTTTGCTTTCTCTGGTCTTCTTTAATTTATTTTGTGACACTGGGGTTCCATGCAGCTCAGTTAGAACTTGGGGCCCACACATGCCAGCATGTTCTCTACCACTGAGCCACACCTCCAGTCCCATTAGTGGACATTTAGTTTCAAAACTGTTATTTCTATTCTAGACAAGCCTTACCTTCAAATATAAAGCCATTCTTTTTACTTTTATCTACCACTATGTTAACTTGTAACTACCATTTTAGCCAAAATGAACATAAGGCTTAGTAAATGCCAAGCATCATTTTAAAATCTTTACTCCCCTGGATAAACCGAGGTACTCGTATTAAGCATCTCATTGTCAACATAAGAAAATAAAGGCACAGAGAGTTTGGATTCTGTCACTGCTTGGAGTCTACAGTGCCTTGGGCTGCAGGCGGCTCTTCACAGTTTTTCTCTAGGTTCACTTTTAGAGCCACATGGGCCACCAGCACCAGCAGAGTTCTGGATATCAGGTACTTAATCAGTGGTTTCAGAAATTAAACTGAAACTCCAGTAGAAGGCTGGAGAGTGGATTCTGCAGCCCAAACACAAGTTTTAAGAAGAGCAGCAAGACAATCTCCAGATGGCTACAGGCTGCCTGATGAAGGTGTACTTAGTCCTAATTTCTACAACTCCAGCAAAAGGACAGAGTGAGAATACAGCACAACATTGTAACAACACAGTCGGCTCTAAAAGAGAGCAGATAACAGCAAGGTATGTGTGTGTGTGTGTGTGTGTGTGTGTGTGTGTGTGTGTGTGCAACTAAAATGTTCAGATAATAATGATGTAGTGGACTGTCCTGTCTGATGATGTAGTGGACCGTCCTATCTGAGTATTCCCAGTTAAGCTGGATCTGTGGTTCCACAATGCTGATTTACTCATCTGCTCCATCACGGGTACAAACTTAAACACCATAAACAAACATTTAAATACCACACACACACACACACACACACACACACACACAGAGAGAGAGAGAGAGAGAGAGAGAGAGAGAGAGAGAGAGAGAGAGAGAGAGAGAGAGAGAGAGGGACTATGAGATCATGCCATCAATTTTTTCTGAAAGAGTCTTCAAGCAACTTGCATTTTAATCTTCAAGTTATGCTCACGTTTAAAATCCCACAGTCCTGGGTTCAGAGCTATTACGGGTAGTATAATCTTGTATATGGATTTGATCCATGGCATCCCACATGGTCCTGCAAGCCTGCAAGGAGTAATTTTTGAGCACAGAGCCAGAGATCACTACTTTAAAAAAAAAGAAAAACTCTATCCGAAGGCAGGAGAGAACACACCAATTAGGTGCTTGCCTTGCATATAGCTGACCCTGGTTTGACTTTCTGGTACTAATTCTGGTCCCAGAATGATCATAGAGTACCTCCAGGAGTAATACTTGACATAGAGCAGGAAGAGTCCTATGTACCATCTGATGTGGCCCAAGCCTTCCTCCCACCTGTCAAAATAAAATTGTAAAGTCCTAGATGGTGTGAGCTCTCTCTCTCTCTCTCTCTCTCTCTCTCTCTCTCTCTCTGTGTGTGTGTGTGTGTGTGTGTGCGTGTGTGTGTGTCTTTCTCCATCCAACACTAGCCTCTTCTTCTTTCCCCACCCCAGTATGCTTTAAGGTACATTTATTACATCAGAGCTTCTTCCAGGGAGTTCGAGTCAATCTGGAGTTTCCAGCGATGTGTCATTTCCTGCCGTACTATCCAATCTATTTTCAGAGTGCATCCACTCTCACTACCCTCAATAAAAACAACAGCTCTGTGGGTGAAGGACTCAGAAGTTTACATTGCTTTGCTCCTATCTTATCTGATTTAGGACTTACATATATAAAATACATATTTAACAGCATATAGATCCTTTAAAAATATGCAGGTTCTTATGTAGAACATCCTAAAATACAGTTTCTCAAATTTTATCTTATCTCCATCATCTACAAACAGATAAATGCACCAAGGACTTTATATAGATATAACCTAATTAAAACCAAATTAATTTTTAATTGGTAAATTTTTGGATTATTATATGTAAAGTACTACTGAGTGCCAGAACATAGATGATATGAAAAGATGTACAATTTATATATAATTCTGACATTTAACACTTACTATGTACTACATGCTCCTTATAATTCCTGTAATAAGCTCATGAAACATTACCCGTTTTATCTCAAACTTGGAAATAAACAAAGTGAAACTCCATGATTAAATAACTTGTGAGGTCTCTAGTAAGAGAAATAGCTGAAATGGACTTAAACACGACTCCTTGCAACCTGGCTCTGCACTCAGATCACTGCTGGCAGGAGTCAGGGACCGTATATTATGCCAGGAATTGAAATCTGGTTGGGCACATGCAAGACAAGCACCCTACCTGCTACACAATTGCTTTAGCCCAGGAGGGTTATTTTAAGGACAGCTGGCTTCAGACAGGTTGTGGAGGGATAAAGGCTTTTCATCTGGAGACAGAGAAGCATGGCCCATTTGGAAAACATTCTGTCCTCTCGTAAAGCTGATAAACAGCCTGCAAGAGGGGAAGATGGCAAGAGGAGAAGGTGAATGCTATGTTGGAGGTGAATATTTTTTATAGGGTCTAGTTTCACTGTAGAGAGTCATCATTTATTCTTTCAGACCTGGAGAACCATCAAAAAGTTGTACAGAAATGCACAATTTCATCCTGCTTGCTAGGCTATATATTTTTTTCTCTCATTAAAAAGAATTTATCTAGCAGATGGATCAGAAATAGAAAATAGCCAGATGTTAAAAGCAGGAACAAGAATGACTTAAATAAAGTCAGAAAAGGTAGACCTAAGAAAGTATCAATTTCAAAAACAATCTTTCTCTTGTCAACAAAAGTGCCATGATTGAAACTACAGTTGATTAACACCATTTCCTGAGGAGTACTGTCCTTCCACGCTGGGGACCTTGTTTAGGAATCTGTTCAATTAAAGCAAAAGAAGTCCACTAGGGAGACTGGGGGGCAGGGGGCACTGGGGGGGGGGGAGACTAGGGACAGCTTCAGGAAATCAAAGAATTAGACTGCAAATTAGAATTAGTCCTGGCACCATCTACCCTTCGACACGGGAGAAGGATGTGAAATCACATCAAACTAGTTAACAGCCACCCTGGCTACTGCTTCGAGTGCATCTTCTTAGTTCTTAAAACTTACTCCTTTATCCAAAGGCTACCTGAGGGTTCACAATCCCGAGAGCATCTGAGCACTAAAGACCCTCAGAGAGAGCCTGTCTCCTACCTTCCCCCTGCCATCCTGCTGTATTTCTACACTTGATTTTCAGTTTCATCTTTGATTAAAATGTTTTCTCCTGAGATTATCTATGTGACACATCATTTCCTAGCTGAGATGAAGAACTGTGCTTTGCCTTCTGGCTTACAAAATAAGACAATATAAAGCGAGTACCGATAATTAGTTTTGTTCTGAAACATAGGTTGCCTCTTAATTGACAATTTTAAAAAAACAATTAGATAGCTCTGTATATAGTGACAGATTCTATCTGTGGAAAGTTGTTTTTTTTTTAACTCCATCTCAAAATGAAATTGTTGGATTCCTAAGTCACTCTTTCCCCATCTTCATCACAGTGGGTATCCATGGCAACATGGGCTGGAGAACTAGTACTATGGCATTTCATTGTTTAATGGAGCACCTACATCAATTACTATGCTGTAACTTTTTGTGTGTACATTAATTATTTAATCACCTTTATCTAAGGCATATAGTATAGTCTCTGAATTTCCTGCTTTAGTGGATAAAGCAAGGGCACAAGAGCAAAGTGTGTGTCCTAGGGAGACTGAAGAACTATGGGCTGCCACTAGTTTACCTAAGTCCAATCCAGGCAGACACCAAAAGTCCAGTCACTCCTACAGTAATTATCATTATAAGAAATCACAGCTTGTTGTTTAGAGATACAGTGTGAAGTCATATCCCAATTTGAAAATATCATATGAATTTTGTTTTCATAGTCAAGATTTGGTAGAATTTTGGTAGCTCTGAATATGGTTTCAGGGTGGAAGTGGAGTGGTTTTAATTTCTCTTCTACACCAAAGTGATGATGACACTCCATTGTAATGACAATTATCAGCCTGGCTTCCCCCTTGTGCCATAGTTCCTTTCATTTACCAACTGAATTGGCCAGGAAATACTGTCATTGGTGCAGATTTTATAACCAAGTTGTTTTTTTTAATGTTTGCTTCATTTTGTTTGGGGTTTGGATTTTTGTTTGCTTTGTTTTTTAAAAAAGTGAAGTATGACCATCATGTGAAATGTTTAACACTTTTTACTGATATTCAGATAACATGGTTACAATAGAGTGAATGTTTTTGATTTTGCCACCATTACTGCCTCTCTCCACCATCAAAGTGCCCTACACCATCCACTACTGTCCTTATGTCACTTCTCTACCTGCCCCCACCTCCCTCTTCTCTACTTGGTTACCTCAGTTTTGTAATCCAAGCCAAAGGTTTTCATCATTCAATGCTGTCTATTCCTTTATTTTGTTTCTTATAATTGATTGGGGGGTGTTAGTTAAGTTGGGGATCAAATTGAGGGCTTCATGTATGCAAGGCAAGTGCTCTACCACTGAGCTACATCTGTCCTGGGTATTCTGTTTCTCTACATATCACAGGTGATTGAGCTCATCTGGTTGGGAAGACTTGTTCCTTTTCTTATTAACAAAATATGCTGGCATTACTTTAAAAAAAAAAAGGGTGCAGGACTATGTAGAAAATGCCTGGCTCAGTCCACAAAGCTCACCCTGTCCTAAGGCAGCCACTTTCATCCATGAGCCCCTTTCGGACAGGCTCCAGCACAGTTTTCTGTCATATTTTGTTCTGTTCTTTAGTGAACATGCATTTTTTACTTTAGAACTAAAAACATTCTCATAATTTCATTTTCAACTTCACTCATTTCACAAAAAAGGGAACCAGAGAGATAAAATGAGTTATTCCATAGTCCAGAATGTTAGTCTAAAAATATGATTGTCATTAATTTTCTGCATACAAATACTTACCTATAGCCTCACCAAATATACAATGTGAATATTTTCCGTGTCAGTAAATATTGATCTTGATCACTGTTTTTTATAACAGTTTAATTTTCATTGAACAAAGCACCAGAATTTATTTTTGTCATGCTCTAGTGCTGAATATTAAGTTTGCTTCTAATATTTTTTGTGATGGTTAAAACATGTCTGTGCACTTATCAAATGCATTTGTTTACTCACAGTCTCAAGGAAGAGTTTAGTTGAGAATTCCTAGGTCATAAAGGCAATATGCAAAGAGGTACTTTAAAAGTATGCCAACTATGCTTTCACCAACAACTTACTGGAGTAATTTACAGTCAAAATAGACACACCATCCAATTTCACCTCAAAATGCTCCTAAATTCCTTAGTGAAAACACTAATATGAATTATAAAACAAAGCAAAAGTCACAGTCTGAGCCCATCTGTGAACCCAGTTCTGCTAACTGATAGAGGCAGTTAATTAATCATATTTCAGTTAACTTAATTGTATTTCAGTTTCTTTATACAAGACATATGGGATGCTGCATAAGTGCTTTCTAAGATATAGATTCTTCTCTAGGTACCACTGTGTTACAATCGTTGGCTTCTTATGATTTTCACTGATCATGTTTTCTTTTTTCAGTGCAAGCACAATAAGGGTTAATTTAAATAAATTAGTTTAGTTTATTTATTTTGGGTTTACATCCAGCAATGTTCCAGGGCTACTCTTGGCTCTGTTCTTGGACATTGCCTCCAGTTGTGCTAAAAGAACTATGCAGTGCTGAAGACTAAACTTGGGCCTCTCATATAGAAACATACATTCAGCTATTAATTTATTTTGTTGACCCAATGAACCATTTTAAACCAGGGATATCTTCAATTTGATGAGCTACTATGATACTGGCACCTCACAGTTTACTGTGGTGAGAATAAATGAATGCAGTTACAAGCCCAGCAGTGCAAGCACCCTAGGAGTGTTACCAAATATTTATACAGTTACATACTGCTATAGTTTTCTTTCAATATTTAAGATTTCTAAAGTTGAACTGAAGACTTTTTTTTAGTTCACAAAAGAAGCATATCGTATTTTATTATAGAAAGAGTTGAAGATTAGGCATTTAAAATTGTCACATATAAAACAGGCTCTTGCTTAATGGAATTTAAAGAAATTTCTATTTAAGCAGGAAGTGATGTATTATTTTGCATTTTCAGAAAAAGAATCAGCTCAATAACATGCTAAAATTATGATCTTAAGCAAAATCTTTAAATGGCTGTGGGAGAAATAATGCAAAGAACAGCATGGAAACTTTTAATTAAAGCCAACATAACCATAATGCTTTCCATCTGCTGCTCCGTCACGGGATGTTTTGCAGATGCATAAATTCAAATCAATGCTCCTTCTTGGGAGTTGCAATTAGAAAACTACCATTAGAAATACAGGAGAAGGCATCAGGGTAGGGTGAAACAAGCTTCACATTAGAGAAGAAAACTGTTTTCTCTCTCTGGTTACTTCAATAATTTTCTTCTTGCCTCAAAATTAATTCATTAACTTGATCTCATCAGTCACAAAGACACTGCTGAATAAGTGGAGGAAGGCGTCTTTTAGGAATGTCACCATTAAAAGAGGGAAAACTGGAAAGTGTGTTTATGGGGATTAAGAAGGTCAGTATTCACGTTCTAAAACTACCATATGGGTCTTGCAGCATAGACTCACTTCTCACTATATCTTCAGCTAAGCTTAGGAATGACACTCTAGTCACAGGATTGTTACCTACATTCACAGATTACAGGCATCTGAGGAACTGAGGAATAGAGTACAGGCACTGGGGTTGACTGGTCAGTGTGAATGATGAAGCTAGAATGATCTCTTACTTCTTTTGCCCTCCTTTGGGAAATATATTATAATATTACATTCCAAATAGCAACAATACATTTTTGGGATATATTTCCATTTTATATAGAAACTAGAACATTTTAAAGGGTTCTCCAAGAAATATCTAGTTGGCATAGTGTCAAAAAAGAAAGAGTGATGTAAAATGCCTGTCCCAGAAACAAGGAGGGGAGAGGGCATCAGGGAGGGTGAGAGGAAAATTGGGGACATAAGTGATGGGAAATATACATTGGTAAAGGTTGTTGTAGTTTGTATGACTGTAACTTAATCATGAATGACTTCATCTGTGAAAAATAAACCTGCATTATGAACAACCTTGTAAACATGGTGTCTAAATAAAAAAAAGAAAGAAAGAAGTAAGCAAGAAGCAGAAGAAGGATAAATACAGAATGATATCACTTACGTGTGGTATTTAGAACAACTGCATGAAAAAATTCGATAGTTTAAATGAGAGTTGTCTTAAACACCTTTGGCCAGAGTATAGTGAGGAGAATGTAAGAAATTGACTAGAGAAGGAGAAACACAAATATGAAAAAAATGGGGCCCAGTAGCCAGTGGTCTCAGGTGCATTGATGATGTTAAAAAAAGGACAGAACTAAATATTTAAGCCAAAGTCAACAACAATGGAATCAAGAGACCCAAACTTTAACAATATAAACTTAAAATGAGCCTGGGGTGGTGGTATGGGATTCACTCTGGGAACATTGATGGAGGTTGACAACGGTGGTGGGACTGGCCCTGATTCATTGTATGTCTAAAACTCACCTATGAAGGACTTTGAAAATCATAACTGCTTCAATAAAATTAAATTAAATTATGGGTGAGTATACTTTTTATGACTGAAACCCAAATACAAACTTATTTGTAACCATGGTGCTTAAGTAAAGATATTATTAAAAATTTTAATTAAATTTACTTTAAAAAACTAAGTGGTTTTCAAAAAGAAAAGAAAAAAAAGATTTGGTTGTTTTGTTGAAAATACAGTATAGTTTAGCTTTTTCTCCTACCACACACCAATTACTTCTCAGCTTCTTTCTTTCCCATCAAAAACTAAAATATATACATGTTTGCTTTTAGCTGGGGTCCTAACTTTGAAAAATGCAGCTAATGTTACAGGTCCACTGTTTCAACATAATCTTCCAATTATTTAATAAAAGTATGTTTATATTTCTCTCATGTTACAGTGTTTGTTTGTTTGTTGTTGTTGTTTTTTGGTTTCTGGGTCACACCCGGCAGCGCTCAGGGGTTACTTCTGGCTTTATGCTCAGAAATTGCTCCTGGCAGGCTCGGGGACCATATGGGATGCCAGGATTCAAACCACCGTTCTTCTGAGTCTAAGGCAAACGCCTTACTGTTGTGCTATCTCTCTGGCCTTCATGTTACAGTCTTAAGGTAATTCATAAATACTTAAATACAGTAAGTATTTAAGTAATCTAAATATTTAGATTTTTTTTAAATGTGGTAGAAAACAGAACAGAGGATTGGGAACCCAGCTACCAAAGACTTTATAATCCAAATCCATTTATCCGACTTTTTTTTCCCTAAGACTCATTGAAAAATTTAAGGGAAATGTCCACTGGGTGTCATTTATATACCCCCTCTAGGGTATATTTGCTTACGTATTTCCAGTTTTATTCATTTTGCAATAAAAATCTTAATGTTTATTCCTGAGTAGTCATAATGCTAGTCCCTACTTCCTGTTGCATGGGGAAGAAAACCACAAATCCAAACCTGATAGGACTGTGAAAAATCAATGTCCATTCCAAAACCACATTGTCTTCACATTAGTGGACAGGACTTTCAGATGCCTGTCAGTGTTTGGAAGCAGAGGACACTACCTTCTATTTGTGGCAGCAGCTTCCCTCCAAACCACATACAAACTACATACTGCATATCTGAGCACATTCCCTGCTTTTCTAATTATGATTAGCAGGACTCACTGCTCAGAAGGGTTTGTAAGAGTGGCCTGCAGACCTAGTAGCTCTCACTCCTCTTTTTTCCTCTAGACTCTGAAGAAGTAGTGGGGGACATTCAACATGCACTCTGTCTAGGGCCCACAGAATCATAGGGTCTGACACTAGCCAATGACAGGACAGACACAGATGCTTGTGGCCTGATTGTTTTGTGTAGGGCCCATGAATAATAAAAGTGTTCAGTGACTCCTGGCAGAAAAAGAATCCCCACCCCTATTAGGAAATGAACCAACCAACTTCTCATTTTTTAGACCACAACCCCCCCTCCAGAATCCCCCTAGAATCCTTCTGGAATATCTTTCCTGCTCTGTGCTGTTCATTCTTGTCCCTGCCTCTACCAAATACCCAACCAAGCACAAATAGTAAGAAACCCCAATTTCTATGCCCCCTCTAATTTCTAGAAATCTGTGCAAGCATCATCAGCAAAGGCATGACACACACCACTTTTAATATATACATGTATATATTTACAGACAATGTCTCATTCTTTGGCTTAAACCTATTATAGCTCCATAAAGAAATTTAATTATATTGCTTCAAAGCATTTGCTTTAAATAATTCTAGTGGTACTATTTGCTGCCTGTCTATAAAGTAAGGATTACTACAAAACAGAATTGGAAAGGATATATCCCTCAATTTGAGAAAAATTAAAGAGTAGAAAGTCTTCCGAGAAAACTCCTTTCTGGAATGAAATGTATATTCTCTTCCCTTCCCCTTGTGTCCTGACATTTTAGTGTCTGACAAGAAATACTATTACATTTCATGATGAATAGTTCTACTCTCCTTCTCCCACTCAAAAAAGAAAAGTTTGATACTTATTTTTCTATTTTTAAACTTCTAAGTTAATCAGAGGCATCTAAACAGAGACACTCAAGAACATGAAGATGCTGAAGGAGTAACCCACCAGCATGTTGTCCTCCCGCTAGTTAGGCTTCATGGCACCAGGATAATTGTGTTCCTGGGCTGGAGTCCCCAGACTTGTGGGCATGTTCAAGAACTGAAGGAGGAAATCTGTGGGCCAGAGTTTATAACTCTGAGAAAGTGCTTCCTTCCCAAGGGCCATCCACATGAGACTCCTGGGGCTATATCTGTGAGCAGATTAGACCCACATAGACTCCTCAGTACCCCATTGCTGGTGACATGATAGTTGGCTTCAGTGTGGGAATTAAAAATGACCTCACCACTTCTCTTCACAAGGACCAACCAAGCACTTTAGATGTGTGTACCCAAGGATGAGTTCATTACCACTCAGTTTCAGTCCACACTTGTTCTTTGTAAACTTCTCTTTGCCCCTGCATGTGATGTCAGGTTTTGCTCATAAAAGCCCTGACAGGTCGCTGTGAAGGTTAAGAGAAGAGTAAGAGCTTCTCTCTCTTGCTCTGCTGTGGTTTTTACTTCTCAGATCATGGCCTCTTCAGGGTACAAGAGATCCAGCCCTGCAAGCTTGGCTTACAGCCAGTTTCTTAGCGTCCATGGGTCTCAGGATCTGAACAAGCCCTGGCATGCCACACACACCCTAATGGGCAGCTTCCTGCCTGCTAGCTCCGGTCCGCTGGCAGGTAGCTTTTTATTTACCAGCTCTGGCCGAAGGGCAATATCTCAGCGAGCGCCTTCTTGTAGAACAACTCTGGCCTCTGACATTACACCAGACTTGACTAGCAACCAGCCAGAGAACCACATCCTACCTGTGGAACAAGCTCCTCACCAACAGGTCTCCAACACAGCCAGAAGGGCAAACCAGTTTCTGGGTCTATTATCTATCTCCCTGCATATTCTCCCTTGTCTCTAGCATTACTGACTGATCTTTGCATTTGTTCCTGTGGTATCTGTGAGACTCTTTCATCCTTTTTGATAGTTAACCAGCTTTTACTTGTCAATTCTCTATATTCATTTCCCTGATGAAGAATTGGTAAAGGATATGGTCCCAGGTTACAGACCCTCAGAAAGGGGTTTTTAAGATTAGTTGAGCCATCAACTTAGACTGTAATGCAGTAGCAGACATTCTGTGGGAAACAGGTTCTAAGTAATCTATAGCAAAAAGTAGTATTAAAGTTAATCAAGTTATTGTGGAGATTATGCAATGGGATGGAGAGCAGGCATTGTACTCCATGCTGTGTTGGGAGGCCCAGATTTGATCCCCATTTCTGCTTGGTCAAATGGATACCATTATTACTAAATCCCAAGCACAGAGCTGGGAGTAGCTCTAAGCACTGTCAGGTGTGGCCCCAAAACAAGTTATCTGTGATGATTTGTGGTAAAGTGACAACTGAAGCAAAGAACTGAAGTTCTAGCAGCTGCTGTCTGTGATTATTAGGACAAAAATGATGAATGTTAGAATTAAAGTATAAAGTGAATGCATTTGAAAGCAGAAGAAATGTAAGTTCAGTTGCTTTAACTCCAGTTCAAGAACTGCTGAATCAGAGTTTTGATTGTCATTCTAAATGAAGCTAATCTATCCGAAGTAAATATATCCAGAAATCAAGAACAATATTTTTTAAATTATTGCATTCTGTGTTGCTCAAATACAACCATTCAAATTCACAAACTCATTAAGTTTATCAAGTGAAAACTGAGGTATAGATTGGAAAAGATTGGAAGTTGGAAGCAAGATGAAACTGCCAATCTGAGTCCCAAAATCTGGGGATTCCAAGACCACAGAAGAATCTGCCCGCCTCTGTCTCAGGGCACATATTATTTGCTCTATCAGGGGTCTCAAACTCGAAGCCCATGGGCTGCAAATGGCCCTCCGTACATTTTGTGGCCCTGCTTTGTTTTGTTTTAGTTGTTTGGGTCACACCCCCAATGTTCAAAGCTTACTACTGACTTTGCACTCAAGGATCACCCCGACTTTGCCTCCTGCAGCCCGCAGGTAAATTGAGTTTGAGACCCTGCAAAAGTATGAGCTGGAAAGATATGTAACAGGGGGATACTTCTCTCTTCACCATCTTCCTCAGCCACTCACTACATCCAATCCAATCTACTGCACAGGGTCAGACACATGATGTTAGTCAGAAGGATGCTAGTTAGAACAGCCCGTGGGACATAATTCTTGTTGCTCTCCCAGCAAAACCAAGGGACTGTGAGTAGGAGTAGGTGTCAGAGGGTGAGAGGTAAAGAGGAAAATTAATTAGATCAGGTTAATTTTATGGTTAAAGTTATTTACTAGAGATTTCAGGCTAGATGTGTTACCTCCTGAAACTGGAAGTGTGTCTAATTATTTATAGTTCTATTGAGAGAAATGTTAACACAATATACAAGTAATGAATATAGAAGCCTGATTTTCCCTGGCACAATATTAAAAAAAGAAATCCAAAGGCATTGGGAAGTAGACTTACATGAAAATGGTATACCTACCCACCCAATAATACTCATTTCACCAAGACACGGGCAAATACTTAGTGGAAAGAGTCTTGGATCTCTGGGGACAAATACTGGTTAATTTCTTATCTGTGGTATGTACATACATATATATATATATATATATATATACACACACACATATGTATAAAACAAAGGAACAGACAATGCCAAATGGTAACACAATTTTGATCTTGAATTACAAAACTTAGATTGCCAAGTAAAATAGTAGAAGGGAGGGAGATTAAAAGTGACACAGGGACACTAGTGGAGGGTCTTGGGCACTTCTGTGCTAGTAAATATGTACATCAAAACAATAACTATTCACACTATTGCAGCATGGCATCTAAGGACAATAAAAATTTAATTTCTTAATTTTAATTTTAAGAAATTTAGGGGCCAGAGAGATAACACAGCGATAGGATGTTTGCCTTGCATGCAACTGACCTGAGATGGACCCAAGTTTGATCCTGGCATCCTATATGGACCCCCAAGCCTGCCAGGAGTAATTTTCAAGTGAAGAGCCAGGTGAAACCCCTGAGCACCAGTGGATGTGGCCCCAAAACCAAAAACCAAAAAGAAAAAAAGAAAAAAAAAGAAATTTAATCTTACTTTCAAAGAATTCAGAAAGTCTCTGTCAAATACATTCTTGATATTCCATGCATTATATTGTAAAATAATGTATAAGATATTTTATAGAGTATCCAGAACAAAGCCTTATGAAAATCTAGAAAGTGAGTATATGTGGTCACTGATTATTTATGTCAGTTGGGCTCAAAATTAGACAACCTGTCTAAGTAATCAATACATAAAATATCCATGTGTTGCATTTTTCACCTGCTGATTTCTAAAATGCCCCTTCCACAAACTCATACCACAGAAAGTAGAATCTGAAAATAATTTCAAACAATTAGCAGATCTATTAAAACCAGTGGTTGGCTCTTGCTCTTCCAAGTTGACTCATTAATGCTACTGATTGCAGAGCTCTTTACTTGGGCACATCTATTTAATGAAGATTTTACTCTCCCTCCATGTGAACAACAAGTAAGATGTCTGACATGAATGGAGGAAGATGGAATTGCAAAAAGAAAAGAGATGATGCATTTGAGGTTTTCAGATCTCTTAAGTAGCTTAGATTTAGACACTGTGCTCATCACAATGCTCCATTTTCTACTTCTACAAACATTTCTTGGACAAGAAAAGGTCCAAAACTCCAACTGATCAGAGAAAGTTGAGCAATGGACGCTTTTCTCATTTGCCTTATGGAGAAAAGTGATCCTATTGTTGTTTTTGTTGTTGTTGTTTTTATTTTTAAATAACTTTTAATTGACTTACCATGAGATACAAAGTTGTTCAGGATTGAATTTTAGTCATGTAATGTCCAACACTCAAGAAAAAAAAATCTTTTTAAAATAAATATTGATGAGCACTATTAAAGAGTATCTTATTACTAATTCTATTCTGTGTAATCCTGAAAATTACTGACCAATTTTTGTTTGTAATTAAGAATATTGACATTATAATCTAAAGAGTGAACCTTTGTTAAGAGAATATATAGCAAATAGAAAAGGTCTCTAAGAGCCTTGGTATTATTTTCATTTGTGGGTAAATTGTTGAGGAGCCAATTCATTCTACATATAGTCTCTTTATTGTTATAATATTTATTATTTAAAAAACTTCAATAGAGACAGTGACTTTCTCATGCTCACTCTTGGTGCTTTTTTTTTTTTTAATGTTCCTTTATCACCACTGTAGGAGTAAACAAAAGAGTTACTGTGTTAACATTTTACCACATAAAAATAATCATCAATGCCAATAGGTTGGGTAGATGAATGGAAGCAGGGCAAAACTATAAAATAAAAAATAATTCCAGAAATGCAGGCACAGCATTGGTAGCTAGCTCAGAATAGTTCTATTTTTGCAGGAAGTTAGGCGCTGGGTTTACAGGAACTCTCAAACAGCCCTCCGAGTAGAAAACTGCTTTTTCTAAAAACATGCATTGCATTCCCATTCATCTTATTTTTTTTCATTTGTTTTGGGGCCACACCTTGGAAGTACTCAGGGATTACTCCTGGATCTGTGCTCAGAAATTACTCCTGGCAGGCTTGGAGTACCATATGGGATACCAGTGATTGAACCTGGGTCGGCCATGTGTAAGGCAAATGTCCTATCTGCTGTGCTATCATTCTGGCCCCTTTTTATTATATTTTACATTACAATATAAACATTTTATCTATTGACATTGGT
Organism: Suncus etruscus; assembly: GCF_024139225.1. Classification (NCBI taxonomy): domain Eukaryota; kingdom Metazoa; phylum Chordata; class Mammalia; order Eulipotyphla; family Soricidae; genus Suncus; species Suncus etruscus. The sequence goes on from NC_064852.1 coordinate 93,450,588, forward strand.
AGTAAATTTTATGTGTAGCAAAAGTGTATCTTAAAAATTAATTTAATTTACTTTATATGAGAAAATAAGGTTGCTACCTACAACTTTATAAGAACCTATCTTGATTTTGTAAAAGAAATTCTCTGATATGCTTGAAAGAGATCCACGGGTCACTGGTCACATTCCTCAGCTCCCCTGCCCCCGCCCTGCCAACCCCCAGAGGAATAAGGTGCAGCACTGTTGCTTCCAGCACTACAATGACTGAGCACATTAAGATAACTCAGCATCAGGCATGTCCCTAGGAGCATACTTCAGAAACCCAAGCACAGCTGGTAAATAACCCACTTCACCACTGTTTAGAGATACTACTAACTGAGGCAAGTCCTGAAATGAATAAGGCAAAAACAAAGGAGCCCACAGCCAGAGAAGTGCAGGAGATAGGTAGACAGGTGATGTTGGTGGAAAGGGGCTGGCAGAGATAGCCTGGCAATACCCACTCTTTCCTCAACAAGAAAACATCACCTATTTTTTTTTTTTTGGTTTTTGTTTCACACCCGGCAGCGCTCAGGGGTTACTCCTGGCTCTACACTCAAAAATCGCTCCTGGCAAGCTCAGGGGACCATATGGAATGCCAGGTTCGAACCACCATCCTTCTGCATGCAAGGCTAATGCCCTACCTCCATGCTATCTCTCCAGCCCCAACACCACCTATTTTAATTTAGAGGTTGTAGTGATGAAGGTTACAAATGTTAAAAGAGGCACAGATCCCATCTGATATATAAAATTAAGGACTGAACTATATTAGTGATATATCATATAGATCACAAATATTCCTAGGCAAGAACATCATACCCTACACCAAACATTGAAAGGAGATTGATTTAAAAACAAACAAACAAAACAACAAAGCTTAAACATGTTTCTAAACCTGTGATACAATTTAAACTGAGCTGGGGTTAGGTCATATACTAAATGTGGGAATCATGAAAAACCCTGTTTTAAAATAAATATAGATTTCATAAAGTTGTGGCCATAATCTCACTCCCTCAGTAGAGTTCCCTGAAAGATCTCCTTGGCAGAGAGGAGACACTTAGAGTAAAGTGGAAAGGATGCTCCTCAGATTACAAAAGAAACCATGGTAAAGTAGTATAGAACCCCAGCATGGGTAGTGAGTGAAGAATATAATCCTGAAGACTCAATCAGTAACTAGCAGCAGTATAGTCTAGTTGCAAACAATTCAGAGTGGAAATGTTTAGAATGTTTAAGGAGCTCAAGGAAACAATGAAAGGGTTGAAAAGATAGTACAGCAGGTAGTAAACTTGACTTGCATGCAGCATACCCTGGTTTATTCCTGGATACCACATATGGTCCCCAATCCCTGCTTGGTGTAATCACTGAGTACAAAGCTAGGAACGACTCTTGAACAATGCTGTGTTTGCCTCTAAAACAAAATGTGCTCTAAACAAAGAAATGGTGCAATGAACCATCACTAAAACGCAAGAAGTATAAGAGTAGAAGTGAGAAAATTACAATCAAAAATGACAGAACTGAAAAACAGGAGGTGAAATAAAAACTCACTGGAAGGCCTCATCAGCAAGGTAACTTGGGTAGCAAGGTAATCAGGGCAGAATCAATGAGCTCTAAGATGAGCTTCAGAAAACCTCCAGACAACAACAGAAGATGGAAAAAAAAATAAATGAACAGATTCTTGAACAAGTGGTGCTTGGGAAAACTGGTCAGTGGCATGCAAAAAATCAACTCAGACCTCTTTGTAATGCCATTCAGAAAAGTCAAATAAAATTGGATTAAGGACTTTGATATTAGACCCAAATCCATGAGATATGTAGAGTAAAATGTAGGCAGAACTCTCCATGACATTGAAGCTAAAGGCATCTTCAAGGATCAAATACCACTGACCAAGCAATGGAAGCAAAGAAAAACAAATGGGACTATATAAAATTAAGAAGCTTCTGCACCTCAGAAGAAATGATGGCCAAGATATAAAGACAGCCCCCAGAATGGAAGAAATTATTTACCCACAAACCATCCAATAATGGGTTAATATTAAAGACCTATATTTCACTGATGGAAGTTTACCCCCCCAAAATATCCAACTTATCCAATAAAATGAGAAGAAATGAACAGAAACTTTCTCAAAGAAGAAATACAAATAAGAAAGGGACTCTCACTCACTTCTGGTAGGAATGCCGACTGCTGCAGCCTTTCTAAAAAACAAGGACATTTCCTGAAAAAAAAAAAATCTAGGAATTGAGCCTCCATTGGACTCAGCAACTCACTTCTTAGAAAAGAAAATCCAAGGGTTTTGTAGTACTATTTACAATAGCTGAAAAGAAAAACAACCCAAGTGGCTAAGAAGAAATGACTGGATAAAGAAACTATGACTTGTGGGTTCCAGGTAGACTCTATTAGGGGTCTCCCTAATCTAGGGAAGAGGAGCAAAGGGAGGGGCTGGGCAGATAGCTGGCTTCTGGTGCCTTGATCCTGGAGGCCAGCTCTTCCCAGGTATTGGGGTTAGGGGACACCCCATGCCGGATGGCATTCTCCCTAGCTTGGGGAGTGCTGGGAAGCTTGGCAGGCCTCCAGCCATTCCCCTATTTCCCCCTGGACTCTAGGCCTGGCCTGAGTGCCACCTCAGGTAGCCTGCTGTGGGTTCCAGGTGGACTCTATTAGGGGTCCCCAGACTTCCTCCCCTTTCCTACTCTAGGGAGGAGGAGCCAAAGGAGGGGCCGGGCAGATAGCTGGCTTCCGGTGCCTTGATCCTGGAGGCCAGCTCTTCCCAGGTATTGGGATTAGGGGACACCCAATGCCGGATGGCATTCTCCCTACCTATCTCCCCTTTATTCCAGGTATTCCCTGGTTGCCGGCCTAGGTGGACTCTATCGTGGTCCTCAGTCTTTCCGCCTTTGTCTCCCCACACTAAGGAGGGGATGCATGGAGTGGAGGGTGGGCCGATGCAGCACTGGTGTATGTCTTGACATTCACTGGTATTTTTTTCTCATTGGTCTCCATTTTAAAAACCATATATATTCAAAATAAAAATGAGAGGATGAACTCTCAGTCTGAGAGGAGACCACTTTGCATGGGGGTACCATTTATATTCAAAATAAAAATGAGAGGATGAACTCTCAGTCTGAGAGGAGACCACTTTGCATGGGGGTACCATTTATATTCAAAATAAAAATGAGAGGATGGACTCTCAGGCTGGGAAGAGGCCAGTACTCTTTTTCTACTTGTTCATTCTCAGCGGCTTCTTGGCCTCTTCCTTTCTTCACTGTGTAACTGTGTTTGCTACCATACTAGGTTTCTGATTAGTTGCCACATATGGTGACTATTGAGCCTACTGTCTTAAGTTAGATTGCGTATTTTCCCCACTTTTTATTTCTTTCTTATTTGTTAAATAAGGAAGTTAGTAGAAGTGTCCCTTCATTTAAAGTTTATATAAGAACCAAGTCAATTCGATTGTTGGACTTGTTCTAATATCCCCATAGGCACCAATTTCGCCATGTGATACTGTTCTTCCTTTGCATAGGCAAATTAAAATGGGAAATTATATATTCAAACACATTCTTATATTATAGAGATGGGAACACACAAATCTTGTAATGCAGTAGGACCTTACACCCTGAACATTTTTTTTAAAAGACCTGGCTCATTGTTAAATAAGGAAGTTTGTAGAAGTGTCCCTCCATTTAACGTATATATAAGAACCAAGTTAATTAGATTATTGGACTTGTTCTTGCATCCCCATAGGCACCAATCTTGCTGGGAACTGTTCAATAAAAAATTTTGGTGAAAGAGTCCCTCAGTTTAATGCTTATGTTTGAACCAGGTCACAGGGATTGTTGGACTTGTTCTTATGGCCCCCTTATGTGCTGATAATGCCAGGTGGCATTATTTCTTGTTTGCATGGGCACATTAAAATGGAAAATACTATACATACCAATAAGTTCTTATCTAATAGAGATGGGAACACACTAATCTTGTGGTGCAATGGAACCTTACTAACCCTGAACATTGACATGATGACCTGGCACAGGCCTCAGGGGTTTGGGCATTTTCCAGTCACCCCTGAACCAGGGAAGCCATCTATGAAATATTCAACATTGTTTATGACATCACCTGGAAGCAATCCTCTACTGGGGAAGACCCTACTGCTGCTCTGACATCGATTTACTCAAAAGAGTCTTCCCTTAACACAGAGAAGATTTAAACAACAACAATGACTTGTGTACCAGACAGGGCTTTCTGCATTGCTCGTTAATTGTGAGATGAAATTAGACGCCGCTCCGCACCATCCTGACTTCAATGTGAAATGTACAGATTCCAGGACCTTTAATGCAGAGGTGTGAGATCAACAACAGAGACTGTGAAAGATATAACTGTATGGGCACTGCAGACAATGACCGGGATTGGACAAACTGGTTTGCCTGGAGCCTAGAAATGGTCTTCTGTCAGGAAACTTCAGGGGTAGGGTCTCCTTGTACTTAGGCCAAAGTTTTTCCTTTCCATGACCCTCATACTTTGGTGGGCCCATGCAAACGATAATTGCCACACTGACATTGTTTTTACAGTGCTCCTTTGACTCCAAACCTTAAAAAAAGTTGATGGTCACTATCACTAACAGGTATAAATAGCACAAACCTGAGAACAACAATCCATGCTAATTTATAAGAATTGTGTCCTTGTGGTGTCTTATAAATAATGCACTGTATGCAGTACTGAATAGTTGCATCATGCTGATATATTTAATTTTGTGTGTATCCTGTAATTATGTTATAATGTTTTCAGAGAATTTACTGTAAAGAACAAGATATACTTTTGATGTACTATACTAAGCATTGAATGTGTTTGAGTTTAGAATGGTAATACTTCCTTATTAAAAATAAATAAATAAATAAATAAATAAATAAAAGATTTCCAGCACCACATATTAGTTCCAATATCACCACCAGGAGTCGTTCCTGAATGCAGATCCAGGATTAATCTCAAAAACACACTGCATGTATCCCCCCAAAAATTAAAAAATAAAATGTTAAATTAAAAAAAAGAAACTATGACGTATACACAATGATTACTGAATCACAAGAAAAGATAAACTCATGCAATATTCTGAGACCTCAAACGTATCATACTGAGTGAAGTTAGAAGAAGAGAGAGTGGCACAGAATCATCTCTCATATGCAAGATATAAAAAAACAAAATGGTAAAATAATGAATGCCCAAAGATAATGCAAACAAAATACATGAGATCTGGTATTCAGTAGGAAACATGTCACTTGCAGGGGCTTGGTGTTAGGATGTGGAGGGGCAACAACTATGGATGAGGGAAGTATTCAACCGAGAAAAGAGGGTGGTGTTGAAAGGTGGTAAATGTTATGTTTGAAAGTCTATCAGCAAAAGCACTGTAAACTACAAAGCAAAACTTTTTTTTAAAAGTGCCTCTCAGAGAAGCAGACTGAAGAGTAGGAGGCAAACTTGGGGTGTGGGGTAATAGGTGAAGGAAAGTGAATGCTGATGAAGGGACTGGTGTTGAAACATTGTATACCTGAAACCCAATTCTGAATAATTTTGTAATTTCATGGTGACTGAATAAAAAAAAATTTAAGTAAAATAAATTCATCGCTGATTAGCAGCAGCTAATGTTTGATTTGTTTACCTGTTTTATCAATCAAGAGATCCACATGAAAATTTCACAGGCAAAAGGTGACTATGAGTGGGAAAAAAAAAACACAATAAAACAAAAACAAAAATCGAAGACACTCTGCACTGTAGAAAGAGCTTGTGAATGCAACAGATTCAGTGAGATGATTGGGAGAAACTGTGCAGGGAAGTTCAAGAAGAGACATGAAAGATTCAGGAGCACTGGATTTGCAGACACAAACGAAGAGCCACCCGTCTGCTCAAGGGGCTCTAACCATGGTAAATCGTGTCTCTCATTCCTAAAAGGTCTCAGAATCACTCACTCACGCACTCTTCCTACCCCTCTCTGGAGCCCTGCTAAGATAGACAGGTGTGAAATATTTTGGTCTGTTTTTTTTTTTATATATAGTTCTTTTCATTAAAAAAAGAAACCCTTAACTCACCTTGGCAAGTAACTGAGAGTATTTCAGAATCTTTATGAGTTTTCTAAAACAAAAACAAATTTGCCATAATAAAAGAAAAGACTGGTTCAAATACCACCAAGAACTCAGTCCTGTGTTCTTTACATGAAACAAACACATCTAGATTTTCTTCTTAAGATCATAAGGTCTGGAGCAAATGAAAAGCAATGGAAAACTTATAAAGGACTAACCAAATAATCGTAGCTGTATTTCTGAAAAATGACTAAAAGAGCTTCTGAGTGCCCATAGAAACGCAAACTGTATTTAACTTAAAATGTCTGCAGTGTTGGAATGTTGCTAAAATGTCTGCACACTTGGAGAAGCTGTTAAGTAGAATAGCTGCTAAGTAGAATTCAGATTTACTTTAGACAGCAGGTAGAGAGAAGAGCTTCATAAATAGCTAAGAAGTGGGGAGCAGGGGAATAAAAATAAAAGAGGAGATTAAAATTAGGGGCCATCCATAATACTCCAAAAGGACTGAAGTCAGAAACATTAAAAGCACAAGTATACTTTCAAGGCACTTTGCCCGATTCACAATCAAACAGAGATCGAGATCCCAGTGTCCAAACCAGATACATTAAGAGACACAGTTGTGTCTCTGGCCCATATGTGAGCTCCCAAGTACTGTACTTGGTGGGGAGGTGCATTTGTTCAGAGCACAGCAGCAGCATGAGCTCCCTTTTCCACCCTTTCCAGGCCATGCCCCACTCTTAATACCTGAAAATGTGCAGTCACTGAGGATCTCGTGCAAACAAATCCTTACAACTAGAGGAAGGGAAGGGTCAGCAAAACTTCAAGAAAGATCTTTGATTTGTCTTTTAAACTCTCAACCAGATGTGCTTTTTCATTTCAGACCGAATGGGAGGCTTGAGGTTCCCAAAACATCTCTGCACCTTCTCCTATGGCCACTGACTCTCCCTCAATCCTCACTGTGGCAGTTTGTCTGTCTCTTTGGGTACCAGTTCCCTGGGGCTCGACGGTAAACCAGGGTCCTCGTGGCTCTTTTTACCCTTCCAGGAAGCTTTCCTACCTTCCTCCTCAATACTCATGAGCATGTGCAGTCCAGTATCCTCTGATGCTGCCAACAGACACCAGTGTGGATGTGGGTGCCTGGCCAGCCCTAAGCCTAATCCTCCTGAATACTCCCACCCACCTTGCATGTAAAGATGCATCTCCCCATATTTTTCAGCAGCCCTAGGACTCCAGATGAAATCACTCAAGTGGGGAAGTGCTTCTCATTTCCTCAGGACAGTGATGGGAAAGAGCAAGGATAAGTGTGTGCATATATCTACATATATGTATGTATATGCATGTGAAAATGTGTATTTGTGTACGTATATATGTAAATAAATTGGGGCCACACCCAGTGGGGCTTAGGGTTTACTCCTGGTTCTGTGCTCAGGAATCATTACTGGCAAGCACAGGGAACAAACCTGGGTGGGTTGCATGCAAGGCAAATGCCCTAACTGTTCTGTTATCTTTCCAAATCTGTATATACATTTTTAAGGGAAATATCTTCATTCATATCACAAAATACAGTAAATAAAAGACAAGATACTGTTGACTGGTGAAAACTAATGACTTGGATGAGCAAACATCCTAGAGTGATTTTTAAACATTTGGGAAACACTGTATTATAGAATGTTTTATAGGATCTAAGTAGTCAGTTATTTACCAGTCATAAAAGAAAAGCGGGTTCTACTTGAAGTCAGGGCTAACAAGCCACAGAGGAGAAGATAAACAGTAGGTGTGTGTGTGTGTGTGTGTGTGTGTGTGTGTGTGTGTGTTTTAAGTAGGTGTGTTTTGAGACTACAGATACTAAAATAACAGTAGTTGACAACATTGGCGCACACTGAAAGCTGGCCAGGGCCCAACATGCATCCGTGTGCTTACTCCTAGCACACTTAGCAGGTAGCCCTATTATCCACACCTGAAAGGGGTGGAGAGCAAGATCTGGGCAGCTAATGAGCAGAGCTGCTGGGATTTGGATCTGTTCTGTTTGACCCAACAGTTCTGGTTCATACACAAAAGCCCTACAGTATCCAGAGAAAGAATGCAAGCACCTCTTTTCAGCAAAAGACCACATACTCTTGTTGGAAGCCTGGAAAGAAAATTGTGTGCCATGGCCTTCATAAATGTTTTGAGGGTGGGGCCAGAGAGATAGCATGGAGGTAAGGCATTTGCCTTCCATGCAGAAGGACCGTGGTTTGAATCCTGCATCTCATATGGTCCCCCAAGCCTGCCAAGAGTGATTTCTGAGCATAGAACCAGAAGTAACCCCTGAGCACTGCTGAATGTGACCCAAAAACCAAAAAAAAAAAAAAAACAACAAGTTTTGAGGATGACCTCTGCCTGCAGAATGAGCAGACACCCAGGGCGGGGAGGCAAGCAGTGCCTTGGGAGGATCTTGTTACCAGGGCACATGCACTTGAAGTTAAGGAAAATCCCTTTGGTTGATAGATTTCCCTTTTCAAGCAAATAAGCCTCTTTTCCCTAGTTTATTGTTGTGTTGTGGTGCTGGGGTGGAAACCAGGGCTTCTCACTGGCAAGGCAAGTGCTAAGCCCCCTCTCTGTTTCCTCCTGCAGACAACTTGGCCAGAGGACCCTGCATACCCAACACCCCCTTTAGAGCCTGGACACCATGACCCGCTTTGAGTTGCACTTACCCAGGCTTATATAAAGCTAAGCCCATGTGTGTTCCCCATCTCTCTCACATGTGAAGCTCTCTAGGACTGTGTATTGCCTCCTTATTCTCAGTTCTCCCCTAATTCCTGAGCTTTTCCCTGTGCCTTTACACTCACTGCCACTAGACACTCTCTCACTGCACCTGTTTATGAATCTTTCCTGTGTTTCTAAACAGGCTCAAATTCTCCTCTCCCTCAAAATTCTCCTTTTGGGTAACCCAAAAGACTTGCTTATTACTTTTTTCCCAGTCCCCTGGGGGAGAACTAGGTTTTCCTGCTTCCTCTCACATTTCCAGTCCACTTTCTCACCCTCCTCCTAAAAGCCAAATCTATGTTAATCTTTCCCATAGCACATGATACAGTGAGGGGTGCTGAAATATTTACCTGGGGGTTGCACTTGTTTTCAATTTGTTTCCTAAAAGAATGTGGATTTCCAAGGTTATGCTGAGTAATTTTTTTCTATTTTATTTTGGAGGATAGTTGGAGATAGATGATAGACAGACAGACGACAGACTGACAGACAGACAGACAGACAGACAGACAGACAGACAGACAGACAGACAGATAGATAGATAGATAGATAGATAGATAGATAGATAGATAGATAGATAGATAGATAGATAGATGATAGCTATATGTTCTCCGGGACTACTACCACTTCCATGCTCATTCTTGGCAGTCCTCAGGGACTTGGGACGATCCAAGTATAAAAAGTATGAACTCAACTCATTGAACTGTCTTTCTGGCCCCTGTGATTGTGTGCGTGAATTTGTGTGTGTGTGTGTTTCCTAAAAAAGGGGGGATAGGTCAAATAAGTTTGGGATCCTCTAATATATGTCATTATTTTAGTGTCCTTTACTTTGGAATTTCATTTGTTTCTTTACTCCCTCTCTCCTCATTTCCTGGACCAGGGCTTTCACTCATCCCTCATACTTGTAGCTCAGGTTGCAATGTCCACCAAGGTTTGTGCTCTGATGGCTGCAGTTTTGTATATGCATTTAGCTGAGGTACATGTGGTACACCACACAATGGCTGTGGTGTGCTAGGGGTGCTCACAAGTGCTCATCAAAGGTCACAATTCCTGGTGGTGGTGCTTTCACATCTTTTTAATTTCAGTGCTTATCAGAGGCCACACTCCTTTTGTGGTGCTCACACATACCTGGCTGTGTTTTGGTTGAAAATAAACTGCAATGCTAGGTAAGGATCAAAGACATTAGAGCTGCCAAGACTAAACCTGACACATGTGAGCCACAGAGGACTTGAAGTAATGACCAAATGCTTGCAAAACAGCCACACTCAAGTCACACTCTGGGCTATGTCCCCAGCCCTTGAATTAATGCCATTATCACCCACAATGCTTCACTCTTTTATCTATCAGTGATTTTCCTTCATTGCTACATCCTTCACCAAATCTCAGTGGAACATTATTTTTCTCACAAATCTAGGCCCTACATTACCAATTATTATATCCTTCCTTACTTCAAGATCCTTCAATATCATATGCTGACCAATTTGCAGTTAATTGCTAATACTTCAACAGTGAACCCATTACAATCAACCATTCTGAACATTCCAAAATATCTCCTTTCTTGTTCTGTTTCTCCTCACCTAGCTTAAAGTTCAATAAAACCATAGACTCCTGCCATATATCCATCTTCAACTCTCTTATCAATAGGAATACCACAGCCCTCTCAGTCAATTATGTTCAATATGGCTAAATGGAGAATACACACCATTATTTCAGCAATCAATACATTTCCTTAGTCCAGTGGTTCTCAAGGTTTTGCAAAGAGACCCTAATTTAGTTGCAGCAGCACTTGCTGAAAAGATTGACATATTCCTCACTGAACTGTTTTGCTACCTTTGTCACAAATCTATTGGAGAAATGTGTAGGCATGAATTCCTGGACTCTGTTCCAGTGGTTTAGCTATCACACCACGCACTGCCTTGTTAACAGTTTTATAGTAAGCGTCAAGACAGCTGTGCAATTTCTACATTGCTTTTCAAAATTATTTTGGCTATTCTAGTTTCTTTTTTATCACCAAATATTTTACAATCAAATGATCAATTTCTACCTCACTGAGATAGTACTGACTCTCCCAAACAATGTCAGAAAAATAAATGTCTTAATAGCATATATTATGTTCCATGAACATAGTGCAACTCTCTTTCTCAGTGCCCTCTTTAATTTTTCTCAGTGCCATTTTCAGTTTTCAGGGTAAAGATTTTACTAAACACATCCTTTGAAATTTCATAGCTAGTTTTTTTTTAATAAAGTATAGTTTAACTGTAGATCATGATATTAAAACTTTCTATTTCAACCAGTTCAAGTGTACAATGCATTTAATACATTCATACTGTTGTGCAACTGGTAAGATATCTATTTCCAGAGTTAGTACGTCATCCCAAAAAGAAACTCTATACATAAACAACTCTACTCTTCCCCACTGCCCACAATAACCACTACTCTATTTCTTGTGTCAAATTTGCCTACTCTAAATACTTCACAGATGCAAAACCATATAGTATGTATTATATTGTTTGGCTTTTTTTTTTAGCATAGCATACTGTTTTCAAAGTTCATCCATGCTACAGTGTCAGAATTTCATTCATTTTAAAGAAATGTATATTATCCTGTCTCTGATATTTTCTTGTTCATTTGTTAGTGGGTGTGATTATTTCAACAACATTTTGTAGTTGGTATTTTTTTTAAATGAAAATTCCTCTTGTTTACTGCTTTATCAAAAATGAGCTCTGAAGACTAGTGATGCAGTTTTATGTGATATTTTCCTTATGAATAGTCTGGATTCTTGGGGCTTGTAAAGGAAGACCACAGAGATCAACAGTGTATGCTGTGTGTGTATGCTATCAGTGTATGCTATCAGTGATATCACAAATGAAATTAATATTGATCAACTAGTTAAGATCATTTCTGCCAGTTGTGTTCACTGTCCAGTTGCTCACTTTATTCTTCCTATACTCAGATTTTTGGAAATGGGGCAGAGAAATTGGGGCCACACCCAGTTCTCAGGGGTTACTTCTGGCTCTATGCTCAAGGATCAATCCTAGCAGTGCTTAGGAGACTATATACAGTGTTAGAGATAAAACTGGGGTTGAATGCATGCAAGGCAAGTGCCTTACCACCTCCTGTACTATATTTTTGTAGTCTCTTCTTTAGAGGTGAGTCACCAGGTTCACCCATATACAATTTAAGCTTTTCATCCTCTATATTTGAGGGTAAGCTCTAAAAGGACATGATGAGCTTTTGTTGACTTCATTTACAATGTGGTTCCAATATTGGGAACAGTGTCTAGCATGGAATATGTACTCAACATACAGAGGGTTGTGAATTACAGAAAAGAGCGTTCTTTGTAATGTGTTCCTAAAGTTTCAGTGATGCATCTCCACTTTAAGAATAGGATGGAAAAAGTACAAGGCATTCAACCTGAGCCACTACTAGATGGAGTATTATGTTACCTCACTTAATGATGTTTGCAATTTTGTTAGGGGTGACTATCTAGAAGAAAGTGGGTTACAGAGTGGGTGGGAGAGAAACCACGGACATTGGTGGCACGGCTGAAAGGTGCTGTACATTGTAAGGTTAAAACCCAATTGCAAACAACTTTGTAACCACAGCGTTTAAGTAAAAGAAGAAAAAAATAAATCAAAATTAAATTTCATGTTAGAAATTGAATTTAGGGTCAGAACGACAGCATAGAAGTTAATTCACCTTGCCTTCCATGGACCCTGGCTTGATCTCCGAGTGAAGCCAGTAACAACCCCTGACCACAGTGTATCCTCTGAGCACCCCTGGGTGTGGCTCAAAGCCCCAAAATAAGAATATGTAAATCTGCACTAGTATTAAGTAAACATATAATTTTTTGAATAATTTCCATGAATAACTGAATACAATAAAATTAATTTGCTATTTGCTTATCAGAATTCAGGTGAGTTCTTCATTCCTAAAAATGCATTTTTTTTCTACTCTAGTCTGATCAACTTTTAGTTAAATTCACCTAGAATCAGGATTCCCACGTAGTTCCTAGTTCTGAGAAAGATGTCTGACTCTGAAGGCATAATTCCATTTTTTCTCTGACCATAAGGTTTGTACCAAAGAAGAACATGGGTTACACTGAGTGAGGTGGGGGGAGTTCCTCTTAGTTTATGGTTAATAAATCATCTAGGATTTTTTCAGGAGAAAATGTTCACTCTAGCAACTTTAAATATTTGGTCAGCAGTTAATCCATTAGGAGAAGTTAGTTTAGTTGTAAACTAAACAATGAGCTATATCTTAAAATACAAAGATTAAAATCACCCAATCATTGAAGTAAAAAATGCATACAGATTTCTGCAAGTAGTATCTACAACTACCACTACAAAATAGAAAGCAAGCCTGTTTCCCTTAGGGAAGCAGTAAACTTTTCAAAAGTATTGAGTTAAAGTTATTTTGTACATTGATTGCTTAATACAGTCTATCTTCGGACAAAGAATCTGCACCTTGAACAGTCTGCACAAACAAATATTCACCACTTTCACCTCCGCCAGTGGCACTGTTCTAATGAAGCTAATTTTACCAGGCACTGTTTCCTAAGTAACAATGCTGCGGATGGGCGTCATAATTTCAAGTCATTAGAATTCAGACAGTCTCATTTCAGTAAGGACAGCTTAATTTTTCTCAGGTCATGAATCAGCAAGCATCTGATATTAACTAAGAATAAGTCTCTCTCTCATACTCTCTGATACACACACACACACACACACACACACACACACACACAGATACACATACCACAGAAAAGTCCATGATAGAACAAAATCTTTTTTTCAAAGCAAACTCATTTATTAAGAATTTTAAAAATTAGCCAAACATGGAGTGAAGTCTGTGTACATGGAATGGAAAGCCATGTTCATTTTTTGTAGACTGAGGAATACCAAATCATTCTATAAATCTTACAAAAGAGGTTGAGATGTGATCATAATACTTGCTATTTTGTTTTATTTACTTTATATTGTTTGGGGATCATACCAGGTAGTGCTGAGGGATTACTTGTGGCCACAGTGTTTGGAGATGGATTACAAGTGACTGTACTCAAGGAATAATATGCCATGTCAAGGGTCAAACCCAAGCTTCCCACAGATAAAGCACACACTCACCTTGTTAAGATATCTGTCTGAGCCTCTCTTCATTGATTTCTTATTATAGGCTAGATAAAATATGGCATTGAACATGCAAAGATAAGATACAGATTCTGGGCCAGGAATGGCTTAAGCAGTAGAGCACCACAACTAAGTATATGTGACCCCCTAATCAGTGTGACAGATGACAAATCAATAGGAAGAGAGATGAAGATAATCTGGTATGCGAAAGCAGGTAAGATTTGTTCTGTGAGGCCCTGAGAACATAATGTCTGGTGGGAAGTTACATTATAAACAAGGGTGCAAGAATTAAGTTTTTCCCAAATTGAATAGCCGAAATCTCATGGCAAATTATAATTTCTTTTAAAGCAACCTGAAATATTTATGGGAATCTTTTCTCCTCCAATTTTCCAACTTTTCAATCATCCTCTCTAACAGGCTTTGAGTTTCTCAAAATTCAGTGGTGGGGCCTGAACAATAGCACAGTGGTATGGCATTTGCCTTGCATGCGGCTAATCCAGGACGGACCTGGGTTCGATCCCCAGCATCCCAAATGGTCTCCCAAGCCAGGAGTGATTTCTAAGTGCAGTCAGGAGTAACCTCTGAGCATCACTGGGTGTGCCCCCACCAAAAAAAGAAAAAAAAATGCAGCAAAAGGGCCATAGCAATGGTGCAGCAGTAGGGCGTATGCCTTGCACGTGGTTGACCCAGGGTGGACCATGGTTCGATACCCCAGCGACCCCCGAGCCAGGAGTGATTTGAGTGCATAGCCAGGAGTAACTCCTGTGTGTCACATATATATATATATATATATATATATATATATATATATATATATATTCAGTGGTGCTGCACACTACTTTTCTTCAGAGCAGCAAGAGCCTCCCTTCACCACACACCACCAGTTAGATAAGATGTGTATATTTTATAGAGATGCATTTGTTGATCTGATTTTAGAACATCATTTAGAATGTTGATTTAAGAACAAATACTAAGTAAAATGTTCATTGGTGAATATATGGAGGTCAATCACACTTTAATAAAAAGCTGAAATAATAGATGCTATAATATTGCTCTCCTAGGCAATCAAAAATAACCTCTGTAATCAATTAACAATGAAATAAAATTGGGAAGACTTTATTCTTAATGACTCACAAAAATAAGAAGTACAGAACTATTCTCTCACAAGTAAAACATTTTGGTAGCCACATCTACGACGTGACAGCACAGGGTGATGTTTGTCTTAATAAAACTTCATTTCATGTAACATAAAAAGAAGAGTGTCATTCTTCCCATTGGTTTTCATTCCTGTGACTTCTCTTCACTGGCCTCTTCCAAGAGACTCATGTTACCTTCAGAAATATCAGTGAAAGGGGCTGGAGAGATAGCACAGCGGTAGGGCATTTGCCTTGCATACAGCTGACCCAGGAGGGACCTGGTTCGATTCCTGGCATCCCAGATGGTCCCCTCAGCCTGCCAGAGGCTCTTTCTGAGTGCAGGGCCAGGAGTGGCTCTTGAGCACTGCTGGGTGTGGCCCAAAGATCAAACAATGAATCAATCAATTAATAAATATTTAAAAAAAAGAAGTATCAGTGAGGGAACAGAAAGGTAGAGCATTTGTCGTGTATGTAGTTGATCTTGGCAACTAATATGGTCCCAAGTCTGCCAGGAGTGATCCCTGAGCACAAGTGGGTGTGGCTTAGAACCAAAAAAAAATTATCAGTGATATTTAATTCACATTTGAGTTTGAAAGTGTCCAATTTTCCATATATGTTTACTTCTGTACACTTTTACTAGTATCACTTGGACTATAAGCTCCCATGAGCAGAGATGTCTCAGAGGGGAGTCAAGTGATAAGAGAGTTACTCAGTATTCTCTTCTGAATGGTATGAAATGAATTCTCTAATAAAATAAATAAATGTATTTATTCTTCAATTCAAAGTGATGACTCATATCACACAAAGTCAAAGCATAGGCACAGTGGAACATTTGAAATCCCTTAAGTGGAAGTGGAATGACAGCTTAAAAGTACAAACACGGGGCATTTGTATATATCAAATAGCAGGAGCCTTAAAGCAAAGGTAATCACAAGACTTTTCAGTGACTATGGCTCCAAAGGCAACTCACAAACCATATACAGTAAAGAAACATATGTTCTAGCCTCTTCATTCAGGCAGAAAGCACAGCAGTCTGTCTGTATAAGGGTCTGTCTTTCCTGGATGAGCAGGGTGGCAGTCTGAGAGATACCAAATATCAACAAGAACCTAATGCTCCCAAACCCTCCATGAGCAAGACACAGAGTTGGAAGCTGGAACGTAAGTAAGGAATACTGCCATCTGTTTAGGCCAGAATATCTGATCTCTCTGAGCCTACCTTCTGCCCTGTTAAAGAAAGATTGTGGCATTGCAAAGCAGCTCCACCTGTCAGAGGTCTCAAACTCAATTTACCTGGGGGCCACAGGAGGCAAAGTCGGGGTGATCCTTCAGTGCAAAGTCAGTAGTAAGCCTTGAACATTGGGGGAATGAGACCCAAACAACTAAAACACAACAAAACAAAAAAAGATTCCTCTAGGGCAGGACCACAAAATGTTGTGTGGAGGGCCACTTGCGGCCCTTGGGCTGCGAGTTTGAGACCCCTGATAAGTGATCAGAGTATGGGGTCTCAAAAAGGCTGAGCCTGGTACAGGCCTGAAGACCGGGAACAGGAACACATCAGCAAGTGAGGCAGAGCAGACCTTGTTCTCAGTGAGCTTAAAGGGGTAGCCATACTTCCCAGAGATGGCACTGCTTTCCACCTCACACCACCCACCATAAGCCTTTCCAGCACTGGAAAGAGGGGAATGAGCCCTTCTCAACTTGGAAATCTTAGGGTAAGGGGTCTAGTTCTGCCAATTGAATTATAAACTGCTAAAATGATTTTAAACAATAGCAGAGATAATACAGCAGAGTTAGCAGTGACCAAAATTTGCTAGATATTTTATGTACTCTCTTATTTAATCCCTATTCATCACGAAGAGATATGGCTTATTCGAATGAAAATCTAAGGGGGTGAGAGCTTGGAGAAGGACTCAGCAGAGTCCAGTGCCTGCCTTGCAAGTTCAATGCTCCATGCTTACACTTGCCCACGGTCTGTCATCTGCTTTCTTTCTTTTTTTTTCTTTTTTTTTTAATTTTTTTATTTAAACAACTCTATTACACACATGATTGTGTTTGGGTTTCAGTCATGTAAAGAACACCACCCATCACCAGTGCAACATTCCCATCACCAATGTCCCAAATCTCCCCTCTCCCCACCCAACCCCCGCCTGTACTCTAGATAGGTTTTCTATTTACCTTGTACATTCTCATTATTAGGATAGTTCAAAATGTAGTTATTTCTCTAACTAAACTCATCCCTGTTTGTGTCATCTGCTTTCTTGATAGCTTTGCTCATCTACTGTCCCCAACATGGCAAGTGATTTCTGACCATAGTGCAGAATTGCATGTGCCAATAAGGGATGTCCAATCAGCATACAGCTAAACTGAATATACAAAAATTCATAAATAGGAAACTCCTGGAGAGCAACTGGGGGAGTACCACAGTGACTCTCAGTGAGCACTACAACCAGATTCTGCTCAGAAATGGCTAAAGATGTCCATGTTGTTCCCATGTAAACACGACCACCAGATATGCAATCCCTGGTACCTGCCACAGCCAATCCAAAACCTGTGAGCACCCCAGCCAGGAGAATGTATGACCCTGGTCATCACAATAAGATAGTAATGAAGGGAAGGGGTAGATTTAGATACTGGAATCACAATGTATACTTTATCACATGTTAAATGAGTGATATTTGGGGTGGGGTGCTCAACAGTATAAATTAAGAAGAAAAAAAATAGGTATGTGAGACCTACAGGCACTTCAGAGAAACAAATTAAAGCTGAAGGTTGAGTGGGCTCTGTCTGGGCAGAGCAGACTAAATTATTACAGACAAAGGAAAGAATGTGAGCACAGTCACGGGCAGGGGAAAACAGGACAGGAAGTGCAGGGTTCATCCTAACAATGAGAATGTATGAGGGAAATAGAAAGCCTGTCTAGAGTACAGGCGGGGGTGGGGTGGGGAGGAGGGAGATTTGGGACATTGGTGATGGGAATGTTGCACTGGTGATGGGTGGTGTTCTTTACATGACAGAAACCCAACCACAATCATGTTTGTAATCAAGGCGTTTAAATAAAATAGTATTTTTAAAAAAAGAAAAACAAAATGAAAGACTTGCTGAAAAGGTAGGTTAGAGCACAAGGGGAAAGGTTAGATATCTATGGGATCTGTTTAAGGCATCACAATTGTCTGTCTGGAGTACCAGCTCAGTGGGAGTAAAGAGGCGCAAGCACATGCACATCTAAAAAGAACCAGAGCGACTCTTGGTCCAGGTTCACACTTGGAGAACCAGTGAATTATAAGAGAATGATACAAAATGGAGTAACCCTGACTGGGGAGAGAAGATTGTGCAGTGAACTGGGTATATGTGAGTGAGAAGAGATGCTTCAGCAAACAAGCCAGGCACCAACAGGTGGGCACATTCCCACACCCACCTTACATGTCATGTATGTATTAATTTGTCTTCATGGTGTTTAAAAAATACTGGAGCAATAATACAGTGAGTAGAGTATTTGCTTTGCATGTGGCTAACTGGGGTTTGATCCCTGACATGTCATATGGTTCCTTGAGCACTGCCAGTTGTGGTTCCTGAGTGTAGAGCCAGGAGTAATCCCTGAGCACCTTCTGATGTAGCCTCCAAACAACAACAACAAAACCCAAATTCTGCCCCTAAATACTGTGGCCATTTCTCAGCAGCAATGAAGAAAAATTAGATGGAAATGATATGTACATAAATGGATTAAGATATACATATAGCTATGTATATATGTGTATGTATATACGTCTATGTCTATCTATCTATCTATCTATCTATATATATATATATAAAGAAATCAATGACAGCTCTTAAAGATCTATTTATTTTCTATTTGTATTGGTCCCATCAATGAGAGAATTTACAAAGAAAGTAAAAATGTAATTACTTTTCTTTCTTATGTTCAGAATGGAAGAGCATTCCTACAATGAAAACAAGTGCAAAAATTGAGAATGAAAGGCTGCACAATTGCAAAGAAGAGCGTAAAGGCTTTCTCAAGAGTTAATAAAGTGGGGCCGGGTAGGTGGCGCTGGAGGTAAGGTGTCTGCCTTGCAAGCGCTAGCCAAGGAAGGACCGCGGTTCAATCCCCCGGTGTCCCATATGGTCCCCCCAAGCCAGGGGCGATTTCTGAGCACATAGCCAGGAGTAACCCCTGAGCGTCAAACGGGTGTGGCCCAAAAACCAAAAAAAAAAAAAAAAAAAAAAAGAGTTAATAAAGTGCTAGCATTAATTAGCCTTCTTTGAAGTACTAAACTCTGACAGTTGATAAACTCTGAATGAAATGCCTTTCTCTAGAGCTCTTTCTGAACTGTGTCACTTTCAAGACTGTCTTTTCTATTTCACAGATAGTTACCCTCTGGATAAGAAGCAATTAGTGTGCTCATATGCCTTGGACCTCTCAACATTCAACTTTCAAGTTTTTGTATTTTTTGGGTTTTTTTTTGTTTTTTTTGTTTGTTTGTTTGTTTTGTTTTGGTTTTTTTTTTGCACTGTAAAACCCCCTTTTGTCTCTCCAGTTCCTTGGTAAAGTCTGGTCCTTACACCAGAGAAGAAACAACTTAAAAAGCATTGAAACTGTTCCTGTTCTTGGTCTTGAAGGAAAAGCAGAGTGGCATAGAGCGTCTGCAAGCACATGCACATCTAACAAGAACCAGAGGGACTCTTGGTCCAGGTTCACACTTGGAGAACCAGTGAATTATAAGAGAATGATGCAAAGTGGAGTAACCCTGACTGGGGAGAGAAGATTGAGCCTGCCAGGAGCAATTTTTGAGTGCAGAGCCAGGAGTAACCCCTGAATGCCGCCAGGTGTGCCCAAAGACCAAAAAAAAAATTATTTTGTCATACTTGCTGGTCATTGTGAGTGGTTTACTCCTAGCTCTGCATTTAGGATCATTCCTAGTGGTATTTGAGTAACCATATACAGTGCCAGGGATCAAAGTTGGATTGCATGCAAGGCAATTGCCTTAACTCCTAAACTATCTCTCTGTTCCCCAAGTTCCTATTCTTATGGCCAGTTTCGCCACTTAGAATTTGTCTATCCATAAATATGATGTAGTGTATCTAGAGTTCAATATTCTACAATAGACAAGTTTTATAGGATTTTTCTTAAAAGCAAATTCTTTATGAAAGGCAAAGGAAATAAAGAAAATGGTGCAGTTACCCCTGGAGGTTTCTACTTCCTTTCAAGTCATCTAGGGAAAGTAAAAATAATCATGTTTCTTTCATTTTCTAACCTTAAATATGATTTTCTGCTATCATTTGAACATCAGCATATTTCAATGTAACACGAATGCTTGCAGGTTTCTCTCTGACAGGAAAAACAAATATGTAAGATCTCATCGCTGCAAGACTTTCATCCAAGGATCACATCCAGGGAACTTAGTTGGTGATGTAGAGCCCATGAACAACTTATGGGGGACTATCCTTAGTCAATGACTGGGAAAAGTACAATGGGGCCAAGATACCTTTCCTCCCTAGCCTCACTCCATGCTAAACTTCTTTTTTTTTTTGGCTTTTGGGCTAAAAATACCCAGCTATGCTCAGGGATTACTCCTAGTTTATCTCAAATAAACTGAAATAAGATGGATTGCTTAGGCAGAAATTGAAAAGGGGATTCAGAGCTTGAAGAAGTATATAGGATGCCAGGAATCGAACTATAGTCAGCTGCATGCAAGACAAGTATCTTCCCCATCTTCCCAGCTTTTCCAGCCTTTATTTCTGCCTCTGCAGACCATTTGATCTCAGTTTATCTGGAATTAATCAAAAAGATGGTATAATGGCTTTTCTTTCTTTCAGTATATATTCTTGTTTTCTCTTGAAACCATTTATTTGCTCCACACTTAGTGGTGTGTAGGGGTTATTCCTGGTTCCACCTGGTGGGCTCAGGAATGCCAGGGATAAAACCTGGGTTGACTGCAAACAAGGCAAGCACCCTACACACCATACGAGCTCTCCAGAGAAAACAATTTTTAATAATAACTATGTACTGTGTTTGAATCTAAACTAATAAATCGAGATGAATTACACTAAAAAGTCTCATGAAAATGCTAAAATAAAATAATCATGAAACATTATGAGGTATATGTCAGAAACTGGATGAGAAAATGTAGTATCAAAAAGAGATTTAGAGAATTCAATTAACTTAAACATTTTTGGATACTAAGCCACATTGTTAAAGCTCTAAGTTTTAATTAAGTTTTTTTCTTGATTGCAAAAGTAAATTAAGTGTTCGCATGTTTACATCTGTCAAAACTCAGTGACAAGTACATGTCATTGTATATAAATTGAACCTCAGAAGAAAATCAAACTGTAAACACATACTGAGCTCTAATAATAAAATACATGCTGGCATATTTGATGGGAAATCTACTACAATAAAATGGATAAATAAATGAAAGCTTAGACAGTTGGATACAGATGCAATAAAACAAGTAGTTATCCTAATAATTGACCCTAAGTGGTAAATAGACAGATACTCACAGCAAAATGTTCTGCTTTCTTTATAGTTGAAGATTTTCACAATAAGATGTCAGAAGGTAGATAGTGTCACAAAGGTAGTACAGTAGGTTGGGCACTTGCCTTACATGTGGCCAACCTGAGTTTAATTACATATATAACCATATGCTCTGAGTGATCCAAGTGATGCCAAGAGTGATCCCTAAGTGCAAATCCCTAGAGATGAAAGCTTGAACACCACAGAGTATAGTTCACAAACAAGCATATAAAACAAAAGTATCATTACATAAAAATATAGGGGAAAAAAGATATAAGAAAAATTCAAACACTAAGCAAACACTAGTGATCATATGATGATGTCTTATAAATGGCTTGCACCACTTAACAAAATATTTTTAGGTAATTTGTTTGTTTTGCTTTATTTGTTTCTAGGCTACACCCAGCAACACTCAACCATGTGATGCCAGGGATAGATCCTGTGCCTCCTATATATAATACATGTTCCAGTATATTCGGCTATCTTCCTGAAATCTTAGGATAAAATTCTTTTGATGGTGCTAGGATCAAATCTAGGTCCTCCAAGTATAAGTAAGAAATGAATTCCGCCATTGAAACACCACCCTGGCTGGTGAAACACAGAAGAATTGTTTTGTTCTGGGGGTCACACCTAGCAGTGCTTGTGACTACTTTTGACTCAGAACTCAGGATCTCTCCAAATAGTGCCTGGGGACCATGTAGGTCTGGATATGGAACATAGGTTAGTTTCATGCGGAACAGACATACTAGCCTTTTGAGCTAAGCCCCAAACCACTTTAGGTTGGACTTGTTTTTATTTTTATTTTCCAATGTCAAAGCTCAAACCCAGAACCTCACATATAGAAGACTAGTACACTCTAACCTCAAGCTGAATCCCTGGCCACACTAAAACTTTCTGATACATTAAATAACATTATCTAGGTAGGAGGAAAGGAAAATCAGAGAAATTCCCAAATAAGGGACATTCTATAAAACTTTCCTCCACTTTTTTGAAAGTGTCAAAGTCTGGGGTCAGACAGATATAACAGGGATTAAAACACTTGTCTTGCAGGCAGTTAACCTTTGTTTGATTCCTGGTATCACATGGTCCCCTAAGAATTCCTGGGTCAACCCCTGGAGGACCCAGCACCACCAGGATGGCCCTGGTGTGTGCCCTGGTTTGTGGCCAGCACCACACGGCCTGAGCAGCACAGCCTTCTTGAGCCCCTACATTCAAATGTTGTCTGGTAGCTCAAGGATCATCAGTAGCACCCAGGGCTCCTGCACAACAGTTGAGAGCTTCCCCCTCAAAGTCAAAGTTTAAGAAGAAAATAAAATGGGCAGAGAAATGGTTTCAGAGTAAAGAAGACTAAACAGATGTAATGTAATAGTGATCCTGGATTGGATCTGAGCAGGGAGAAATGAAAAACTGCCATAAGAAAAAAAGACTATGATTGTAACAACTAAGAAAATTTGAACAGACTATATAACAGGCAATATTATTATTTCAATGTCGCATTGTCACTGTGTTCTTGGAAGATGCTAAAATATTTAAGGATAAAGGTATATAGCATAAAACATATAGAATAAAGGTATAAAGCATTTGCGATTTATTCTTATAACTAAGAACAATAAGTATCAGTAAATATCATAAACATATGAAATATAAATACAATCAGTAAACTATAATATAGAGGAGAAAATAAGTATTGTAAGTCTTAATAGGAGATGAGTTTAGAAAAAAGAAAATGCTAAAGTTCATGATATTAATGTTTCTATTTTTTTTCACTAGATACGTTGTTCTTAATACAATTTTAAAGACCTACTATGTTTTTAAAGTAACAGGCTGTTATTTTTTTTTTGGGGGGGGGGTGTTGGGTCACACCCGGCATCGCTCAGAGGTTACTCCTGGCTCTATGCTCAGAAATCGCTCCTGGCAGGCTCGGGGGACCATATGGGATGCCGAGATTCCAACCACCGTCCTTCTGCATCTAAGGCAAATGCCCTACTGCTGTGCTATCTCTCTGGCCCTGTATATTTTTAATTTAAAAAATTTTAAATTGAATTACTGTGAGATACATAATTATAAAGTTGTTTATGAGTTCCACATAACATTCTGACTCATACCTTCACCATTGCACATTTCCCCCCACCAATATCTCCAGTTTCCTTTTCACCACACTCCCCAGAGACCACCTCTATGGCAGACTTCTCTCCCTCTCTTTGTCTCTCTCTTTATCTCTTCTCTCTCTCTTTTATTCCTCTCTACCTCTTTCACTTTTAGGCACTGTGGTTTGCAATACTGCTACTCAATGGGTATTATGCACATCACTTTACCTCCTTTTAGAGGCCATTTATTTTTCTAATTATATGCACTAAAGCAGAGGAGAGCAGTACCTACTTGCTAAACTCTTGATCTACCAAAATAAAAGTGCAAATAAATGAATAGCTTCCTTTATCCTCTTACAATACAATAAATTAAATCAAGGAGCCTAGTATGCATTCTTTTCACCTCTTACTAAGTTTTTGTAACTATTTTCACTTCATCGGGTCATTCTTAAAGAATTACATGAGTGCACAATCAAAAAATCATAAACTGTTTTATAATTTATAATTTAATTTTAATTGGGGAACTCCCAGTGATGTTGGGGGCCACCAGGGCTACACTCACCATGATGTACCAGTGACTGAACTCAAGATTCTGTACATGGCAGGATGCATGCCAGCCTCTAAGCCATCTCCTTAGTCTCTTTTACTTCTAAAATGGGCAAAAATGACTAACTGGCATGGGAATAAATTTATAAACTGGAAAAAAAACAAAGCTTATTACCTTTATTATATCCCCTAAAAAATACCAAACTATAGCATGAAATATACACTGGTAACAGAATGAGTTTTGGAACACTAGTTGATTGAAACTCAACCATCAACAAATTGTAACTAAATATCTCACACGTAAAAAGTTTATAAACAATATTTTTAAAAGAGGGCCCAAAAGTGCATAGCAGGTACAGCATCTGCCTTGCACACAGCCACCCTCAACATCCTATAGGGTCTCCAGAGCACCACCAGGAATGACCTGAGTACAGAGCCAGGAGTAACTCCTTAGCACCTCTGGTTGTGGCCAAAAAAAACCCCAAAAATCAAACAAAACATAATTTTTAAAAAGAAAACACCAAATCCACAAGCCAAAGGCACAGGTCATAAAGTCTAAAGCACTGATTTACATAAGAAATAATGGCTCCTTTTCTGTAATTGCCAAACCCAGGACAAAATTTTTTACGTCTTAACCACTCACGTTGTGGGGAATGTTTTGCAATAATCTATTATGTCCCCATCACAGAGAGTCACAGACTAAAGCAAGCCTCAGAGCTGAAAATGAGTTTCAGTTTCTCCCACTTCCAAGTTTATGAGTCAGGCTCCTGCAGTTGACTGTAATCATCTCGATTTCTGAAGGATACACACTAAGGTTAAAGAGCTACACTAAAACAGGACTCAACAGATTAAGATTTCTGCTTTCACCCTGTGCTTTCTTTTTTTTTTTTTTTTTTTTTTTGGTTTTTGGGCCACACCCAGTGGTGCTCAGGGGTTACTCCTGGCTGTCTGCTCAGAAATAGCTCCTGTCAGGCACGGGGGACCACATGGGACACCGGGATTCGAAACAACCACCTTTGGTCCTGGATCGGCTGCTTGCAAGGCAAACGCCGCTGTGCTATCTCTCCGGGCCCACCCTGTGCTTTCTTATGTCAATGTCCAGAGTCTCTGAAAGATAGCAGAAAAAGTATCATATTTTTCATACCATAAAATGCACTTTTCCCCCAAAAAAGTGCATCTTATGAAGCAAATGCCACCTCAAGCTGAAGCCTAAGTGCAGGGGAGGAGAGCATCTAAAATCTATGTACATCTTACAGTCAGGTGTGTCTTATAGAGTAAAAAATATGGAAATATAAGTGGGGCAGCAGGAGAGTGGACAGGTTGTGGTGAACACTTACTGTGAAAATCTGTCCCTCGTTTTAAAGTCTTTCTTACACCCAACAAATACAAATTTGCTTTGTATTATTCATATCCTTTTTTTGTTTGTTTGTTTTGGGGCCATACTAAGTGATGTTTGGGGTTATTCCTGGCTCTGTGCGCAGGGGGTACCAATAGAATGCAGGGAATTGAACCCAACCACATGCAAGGCAAGCGCCATACCCACTGTACTATCACGCTGGTCCTTATATCCTTTAGAATGGTTTAAAATACTGGCAGAGCTATACACCTCTTGAATATAAATTTGCTGAAATTTGTAAATTCTTTTCTTATCTCATTTCATCATCTGGAGGTTGGGATCCTAAGGATTTCAGAGTGAGAACTGAAGAAGGATCTGATCTAGATTCCACTTCCCCTCCAGGGGCATATTACTACAGTTCTCAAAGTTCTGTTTCTCCTTCTCTTAAGGGCAGAACATTGTCTATAAAGTTCACTGAAGAATGGGGCCGGCGAGGTGGCACTAGAGGTAAGGTGTCTGCCTTGTAAGCGCTAGGATCCCCCGGCGTCCCATATGGTCCCCCCAAGCTAGGGGCAATTTCTGAGCGCTTAGCCAGGATTAACCCCTGAGCATCAAACGGGTGTGGCCTCCCCCCTTCAAAAAAAAAAAAAGTTCACTAAAAAAGTGGGTAAGGCATTTGCCTTGCATGTGGTTCAAGTCTGGTAGATCATCAGTACCCCATATGGTCCCTCTCCTATTGTCAAGTACTAGAGCACAGAGCCAGGAGTAAACCCTGGGCACAGCCAACTGTGGCCCAACACCACCTCTAAAAAAAATAGTTCACTTATAAAAGGAGATAGGTCAAGTCAAAGTACAAAAATCTCAGATTTGGTTTGATTACTTCAATAATCAAAGTACATCAGTGAAGAGAAATTCTCCCTACTTGAGGGCTTTCCTGCCTACTGGTGGGCCCATGGTACAGTGTACTGAGCCCCTTCTGCGCTGGCTTCAACAAGCACTGCACAAAGGAG
This sequence comes from Suncus etruscus, assembly GCF_024139225.1. Lineage (NCBI taxonomy): Eukaryota > Metazoa > Chordata > Mammalia > Eulipotyphla > Soricidae > Suncus > Suncus etruscus. The sequence goes on from NC_064852.1 coordinate 93,477,153, forward strand.
ACACCCACTCCACCCCCCCCCCCAATCTCCACACCACTGCTGGGAAGCCAGTGTACTGGCCCTGTGCCTCTCCTTCACTAATTCACTGCTTCCATTCAGTGGCCAAAGTTAATGATAGAAAGAAGGGGTAGGTGGAAGTTGGGGAATAAAGTCACTCAATGAAATTTACACAATATTTATAGAAAAGCTCACTTCATAAAGATACTGAAAAGAACAATAATCAGCACAAATGGCACAGGAATTCGTGACTGGGAGCAGCTTCAGAGGGTGGATGCTCTGAGCGCCTACCCTGTATCAGAGAGACCAGGGGGGTGCCAGGAATACTCCAGTCCCAGCACACAAGCCACCACCAAACCACAGCCTGAAGACACATTCTGGAGCCCCTCCACCCGCTCATGGACTTTCTAGCTGCTTCACTTTTTATTTAAATTGTCATTGGTGGCTTCAGGTTGGAGGTGCAACCAGGAGGCTGGCATTGCTATAGGAAACCTGAGATGACCCCAAAAAATTCCCCAGAGAATAAATTCATACATGGTGCCCCCTCTCAGCACATTCCAAGGAAGACACAGAGCCCTGCACCTTAAAAATCTCACAGCAGGGGAACATTGGGTCTTTCTGGAAAGAAACCTTGGTTCAGATGACCCCTGGTTGAACTCAACCCTAAAGCACACACGACAATGATTTCTATTTATGGGGCTGCTGAAATGGAAATTGGGAAACGGCTTTGTGGATCAGCCTCAAAGGTCCTGCTAGGTCCCTAGTAGCCTGTGACCTCTGACTCTGGTGGGGAGAAACTTTCTTTTACATAAGCGCACCTGGCCGGTTTCCGAGAGCAGAAGGCCTGACTTACCTCTTTCTCTATTTTGAGCAGCTTCTTGACAGCCACCTCCTTGTCCTGTGATATCCATTTGGCTCGATAAACACTCCCAAAACTTCCTCCGCCACAGTTTTCAAAAAACTGCAAGTCATCGAATTTAATTTGTACAAAGGAGGCACCGAGAGACGACATCTCATAATGACAAAGTAGTATACTTCCTCCAAGTCTGCAAGGAGAGGGGAGAGAGGAGAGTTGGGTTACAATGGGCTCGGAATGGGCTCTTCTAAATAAACCCCACGCTGGGGACCATGCAACATGCTCTGGGTTCCATGAAACTTCCAGGGGAACTTTGGTGAGTGAAAAGCAAGATAACAAGGGATCTAAACGAAAATCACTTACGCAGGGGAGACGCCTGTGCCGAACTCAACAGCAACTTGTCCAGACCTTGGAACACAGCTGTCCACAGAGAAATGACTCTGTTTTTGCCCTCTGCCAAAACCTCGAGCAGCCCTGCCTGCACATCCCGGAGCTCTGCCCCAAAGCTCCTGTGTCACCAGGTCCCGACAGTGGATTCAGCTCTGCTGAGTGGGAAGCAGGCTTTCAGTGGCGCACTGGCATAGCTCTCCTGGCATCCCAGGCATGCTGTGATTCTGCGCTGTGCTCACTTCACATGAAATGTACCTAACCTAAGCAGTCGAGCATTCTGGCACATGGACAGCTCCATGGCTGCACGCGGGGCACACAGGCGGTGCTGAGCTTCCAAAAGCAAAGGCTTAGCTTAGGGGTGACAGAAAAGCTGGCCGAGTATTGTTGTTGGTTGCTGGGTTTTTTTGTTTTTTTTCTTTCCTCTCCAGAAATGGCTCCCAGGACTGGATACTCTTGCTAACTTAATTAAAGAGTAGAAAATTTGCCCTTGATTACAATATATTAAGTCATCTCAAGAATGCTGCCAAGAATGTTTAAAAAAATATTATGTCTGTTTCCAGAGGAACTGCTCTCTCCTCCCAGAGATTAAAACAGTGATATTCTGCAGTCTATGGAGTTTCATGATTCTACAGGTAGGTGGTCATATTCTTCATATCCCATGTCAAACCATAGATTAAAGTGGGGGAGGAAAATTAAAACATGCAAACAAAAAAATCAAAGGACTGAAACTGGAAACAATGAACTAGAAAGTGGATTTTAAATACTGGCTTATAAATTCATTGTAAAACAGGTGCCAGGGATGTGGATAAGCAGTAGAGTATATATTTCACAAACATCTGGCCCAGGGCTTGATCCTCAGCCAGCACACACACAATTTATAAAACAGAATCTCACAATGAGGAGCTAATAAAAGGCAAACCCATATTATAGGTCATTCTTAAAAACAACTAATCTGGAATACCATGATTATCAATGTTATGAAGACAAAAAATAAAAGTAAGAAAACTTCTAGCTTAAGGAGGACAGAAACAGTAAGTGAATAGTCACAAAATTCAGTACACAATGCTTAAGTAAATTGTAGGTCAGAAAAACCTACAGAGAAAATTAGAGAAACTTAAATATTAGCTATATACTATATACTAATACTTTATCCATGATAAATAATGGCAATTGAATTTTGTAGAAGGGTGTCAACAACTTGTTGACGTGGTTAGGAAAAATATTGAAGTCTGAAATCTTAAAAATAGGTCAGCTCCCACCTTGAAAAAATGCATAGATCAATATAGATAGAAAACAAACATTGCAAAATATGAAGAGCTGGTGAGTAGAAGTAAAAGTTCTATAGGCATTTTACTGCGCTTTCCATTTTCTGTGGGGTTTGATTACTGTATCTCACCGAATCATCACTGCCATCATGTAATCTTCAAAACTGATTTTTCAGTAATATTAGAACAATTTTTAAAGACTTCACAGAATGGTTGAATCCCGCATTTTTGGCATTAAGCACTATGACCCCTGTCAATAATGATGTGAGATAGAGTATTTTCAAAATAAAAACATAGAGGAAGCAGTTTGTATCATGAAAACTGACAAAATGTCTTCATAATTTAAGTTTTGGTTCAGAGCTATGACAACTAGCAATCTAGGAACATCAGGTCATAGAAGAATGTGGACTTCTTTTGTGGGGGAGGCTTTTGGGTCACACCCAGGAGTGCTCAGGGTTAACACCTGGCTCTGTGTCAGCGATTACTCCTGGGGTTGCTCAGAGGACCATATGCCATGTCAGGAGTCAACCACATGCAAGGGAGCAAAAGCATTAATCCCTGTACAAACTCTCCAGCCCAAAAATGCCAATTTCTTGTGCAGTCAAATTTTTCTGCTTTGGAGAGAAAATAAGAAAATTGTTTGCTAATCCTTAAAAGATCATTTAGAATCTACATAGAAACATGTGGGGGGAGGGGGTTGGGGATTGTGGGGAGGAAACCATAGTGTTCAGATTCACTTTATGCATATATTTGCAATAGCAACAATTTATCATATTATTTGTCTGCTTCAAATCATCCAGTGTTAAGCAAAGAGAAATTTAAAGCTTGGGTAAAATTTAAGAATGTACCAATGAGGCCTATAGCATATGCGAAATGTAACTTCAGCAAAATGCAAAACACTACTTACAGGATTTGCTCAGTGCTACAGATTCTAGACCCATAATCTATACTTATTACTTTTATCAGAGTATGATAAACACAAAGACTACCCACCTCATAATAATACACAGAAGTCTTCCTGCTCTACTCCTCTCCACACCCAATTCTCTCATTAGAGGAAAATAATTTCAACTCCTCAGGAAAGATAATATTCATTTATTTTTCTCGTGGAAGATATGGAGTTAGTTACATACCACCCTTTACCAACCTGCCTACATATACGTATGTATCACTTGCCAGTTCTCTCAGATTACCCCTAAAAAGGGCTAAATCGTTATTCAAGGATTACAGCAGTTAAAGTAAAAATGGTTCCCAGCAGTGCTACAAAGAATTCAATGACTTCTTTCTTGAACTACTCGTTTCTCCTAGAATTATCAGTGCTGTTTTTGCTGTTTAGTTTTTCAAACACCTAATGTTTGTTTGCCTCATGAAAGTCCCTTAGAAATGGAAAAATTCACTAAATAAGATAAAGAGCCTTGGGAAATTTTCTGAGGAGAGGAGGGGTGTAGAAAAATGCAACCCCAACACCTTCATCTTAATTAAAGTTGGTGGTAATGGTTCCTCTTTAGTCTTGATTTAGCCTGGAACTCCTAAATCTATGAGGCTTCCAGTCAGATTAAGAGTATTAGAGACCAAGGAAGCCCCTAAGCCATAGCATAGTGGTAGAGCCTTGCACACGGCCTACCCGGGACAAACCTGGATTCCATCTCCAGCATCCCATATGGTCCCCTGAGCCTGCCAGGAGTGGTTTCTGTATGTAGAGCCAGGAGTAGCCCCTGAGTGCTGCCAGGGGGACCCCAAAACAAACAAACAAAAAAGAGCATTAGAGACCTGTCATTTTTACAAGTGCCCCTAGAAAATTCTAAAGCAAATACTGCGTGAAAACTGCTGCCCAGTTTTCTTAGAAGATAGATGAGAGTATGGAACCTCCTGGATATAGTGCCTTTCAGTCCAAAGGAGGAAGAGAGAGAGGCAGAAGAGATTAAAATGAGAAAGGAAGAGGATAGGGAGTGGGGATGTGGGGATGGAGTGAGCACAGTGGATAAATTGCTTGCATTGCATGCAGCTGGTCCCAGTTCAATCCCCAGCATCAATGGGTATAACCTGAAAACCACAGGACCTAAGAGACAGAGCCCTGATCAGTAAAGAAGATCAATATGACTCAACCCCTGTGCTTTGGTGCAGGCCACATTCAGTGAATATGGATGAGTCAAGGTAGAACCAATAACATGAGAAGAGGACTTTGGGCATGGAGTGGGCCAATTGGTAAGAGCAAGTTTCTCCTGCACCCCCTGAGATGACGCAACAAATTGTCAAGCTCAGGCTCTTTCCAGAATCAGTTACTCACTTTGGGCACATCCTGCTATTGGGAAACTGGTTATGTATGAATGGAACTATATAATTACTTGAATGTTTTATTGAGATCATAAAAAATTTAAGTCTTGTCTGATTACTGAGCAGACTAACAATTCTGGAGTGTACGAGTACAAGTTTTTAACTCTATCAGGTGTGGCAACCCAGCATGAGTGAGCTGGAAAACTTGAGGGAGGGTCCCATAATCTTCCATCGGAGTGTAGACTCAATCTGCATCTCCTTTCTCCCAAAGTGAGCTTTCTTTCCTTTCATTTAGAATCATGCAAAGGAAATCTCATGAGTAGAAGGATGGAAAAGTTCAGTGGCTGATTAATCATACTCAGGGCATCTTGGGGCATACATACTACTACCTAATCCCATGGTTTTTAGTTTTCCAGATGTGTCCTTTAGTGAGTATATTAGACTTTAAAGAGAATCATCTACTCAAATAAATGTATATATTAAATCAATCAAATGATGTTTCCATTACATCAGATTAAAAGCATTGCTTTTAACAAAGGCAAGTCTCCTCCACAAATTCTAATTTTATAAAAATCGACAAACTCAATGTTGTTCAAGATGTTAATTTTGCAGCATTACAAATGAAATAAGAATACTGCAAGCTAAGTAAGAGCAAGGGTATAACAAAAATTAAAGGCGGTAAGGAAGTCACAATTCTGAAAATGTTGAAAAGCACAAATAGGAGAGGGGGATTGAATCCAGTCTCTGGAATAGTAACAATTAAAATATTTTAATAAAAAATTTAAAAGATTCTCAACTATTAAATTTCAGCAATCAAGCATATATATGTAAATATAGTTTATGTATATATATTCATGAGAAAGATGGAAGGAATATGTACTTAATTATAACAAAAGGAACCATATGAATTTAGAAAAATCTTAAAGGGAGTATTGTTGTTTTAAAGATGCTGAACCTTATAGCTTTTTAAAAATGGAATTTTACCCTGAATTTAAAATGACAGAACAACAAAAAAAGTCCTAGTATTCTTCAACATTAAGAAAAAGACTTATATTGAAATAGATGAGTCTGAACTCTATCTTTACCTCTGAGTAAACTTAAACCAAATCTATTTTCTCAAGCCTGTGGCATTTCAGATTCAGTTTAAAAAATGTTTTTATGGGGACCGGAAAGATAGCATGGACGTAGTGCTTTTGCCTTGCATGCAGAAGGATGGTGGTTCGAATCCCATATGGTCCCCCAAGCCTGTCAGGAGAGATTTCTGAGTGTAGAGCCAGGAGTAATCCCTGAGCACTTCTGGGTGTGACCCCAAAAACAAAACAAAACAAAACAAAAAAGTTTTTATATCCTTTCCTTTCTGTTGCTGTATGTCTCAACATCGATAACCCAAAGGAATATCTAGTTTTCAGTGTAATTATACTGCTTTAATAAGTCTTCTTTCTAAAGAAATGCTCTTTTATTTCTAAATATTTTATTTCTAAAGAAATGCTCTTTTTGTGGTGCCAGGGATCCAAATTCAGAGCCTCACACATACAAAGTAAGTGTTCTACCTCTGAACCCCAGCATAGCCCAGGAGCTGACATTTCAAAATATTTGGAGCAGGGTCCAGGGAAAAGACTCCAGTTGAAGCTCACAGCATATTTGAAGTTACTAGTTGTTAGAGTTGGCCAGAGTTCTTAGTTTTCTTGCTGGTGGTAACATCTATTCGGCTGAGTTGTGATGCTGTGAAAATCCTTTGCAAAGTACCAAATATGTAATAACCAGTTATATAATATATGATAACTGATAAAAGATTATGGTTACCTAATTATTTTAATATGCTTGCCATCTTATCTAGTTATCTATTCTTTAACTTTCATGGCTTTCTTTCATGGCTCCTACATTCTTTCCCAACACTGTTTCTTTGCGTTTTTTCCATGTTACTTTATTTTCCATGTTCAATGCTGAGCAATTACAGGAGATAAATGTACTCTTTTTCCTAAATGCTTTTATTTGTGTTTTACTGAACATGTTTCCATTTCTCTTACTACTCTGTTAGCCTGTTTGGGTAATTTTTGCAAGTTCTATCTAATTAGGAGTTAAATAATTAAATTTTTCTTTTAGATATTGTTTTCATGAGGAGTCTGGTATTTGTCAATACAGAACTGACATAGATTTTACTGCACATTGTAGATACTTCAGTTTCTAGGATTTACCTGCTTGTAGCAGTCAATCACTCTGGTAGGTCTAAGAATATAATACTGTCTCCTCTTGAATGTTTTTTCTACTGCAGGACCCTGGGATAGTCTCGGTGGCATAGTGCCTATCTTGCAAGCATAAGACCAGGATACAAATAAAGGGATCATCCACCCTCCCACCCCCCACATAAACACACACACACACACACACACACCATTTCTACAACATAATAAGCAAACTCAGGAAATTGCAACTGCAAATGTCTACAAAACTTTTTTTTTTTTAATTAAGCCTATCTTCTAAAGAGTTTGATTTTACTAGACAATGGGTTTGAATTTTTTCTGGAGTTTTCTTTTATTTGGTTTTATATGGGCCTGTTATTACTAAAACTTTATTTACTTTTTATGGTTTGGAGACCACACTCAGTAGTGCTTGGGATTCACTTCCAGTGACACTCAGGGGGTTATGCACTCCTGGCAATCAAACTCAGTGCTCTGAGGACCTACTGTTTCTGAATTTAGATGCTTCCTCTTTTTCCATCCCTACACTTTCCTTTCCCCTTTTTCCCAAAAGAAAAGTTACAAGTTTATTTTAAATGCTCTCTGTTGACCTTGACATTACCAAAAAAATAAAACCTTTAGAAAGTAACCCTTAATAAATTCTTTTGCCTGTTTTGCTGCCCTCAGATTTATTTAGTATACTATCATTTCATCTTTCTTAATATGGATTAGTGAATAAACTAATAAAAATGTGCTCTGTCATCATGTGCATTGCAACAATACCACTACTACTGTTCTGCAATATTTTTTCCCTATGAGTCGTACTTTCTTAAAAAAAAATGGGGAAAGCTTTAGCTTGGTGTATTTGTCCAGAACACCAAGATCAAAGATTCAAAGATTTTTATTTCTGAATAGAACTACTGTTCTTCTATACTTGTTAATCACTTTTTAAAAAATAAGATAAGATCTGGAAGCCTGGCTAGAGGAGATGAGGTTTGCATATAGCACTATAGTACTATGGAGTACTGCATGTCCACGAATTTCCTTCCTTCCTCCAAGTCTGCACCCAAAAGCTCCACATCTAGAACAGCTGCCTGATAGAAGCCAAGTTAAAAGAACTAAAAAATAGAGCAACTAGCATTTTGTTTTGTTTCTTTTTCTTTTTTCTTTCTGTCTCTGATTCTCTCATTAAAGCAAAAGTAAAATTTTAAAATCACCTAGTTAAGTGAAACATTTTTATGTGTGCTCCATTATTTCAGTTAATAAAAAAGACACTTCCAGGATACATTCTTTGGCAAAACAACCGTTACCAGATGCAGGAGGAAAGTGACACTAGTAGGACTAGGAGCTCGATGCCACAGAAATGCTATGTGGAAGTGGGTCTGTGATCCAGGGTTCTCTTGTTGAGCAAATGGAAACCAGGAGGAGGAGAAGCTGGCCAGGGTTTGATTATGCATAGGAGCCCAGGCCAGAGCAATAATACAGTGAATAAAATGTCTGCCTTGCATGCATCCAAGAGTTTGATCCCCAGGACCAACATATATGGTCCTCAAGCCCCAAAAGAGTAATCTCTGAATACAGAGCCATGAACTGTGGGAACCCCCACATGTAATACACCTCTCCTCTAAAATAATAAGTAAAAAATAAAGTACAGGAGCCTACATAGTGCTAACTTCCCTGGATTGCCCAGAGAGGATTCTCAGGAAGTGGATAAGTGCAGTTGCTCAGAAGTAGATCCAGAATGGCTTAGTTGGCAGCTTCTTCCGTTTCCCAGATTCTGTGCTCCTCGGGATCTCATTTCTGTCCTGGGACCATTTTTGGCCAAATAGAAAAATCTTGGTTTTGATTGCTGGCCAACAGGTCTAACTTAGGGCTAATTAACTAGAGTGAATGTTTCCTCACAAAGGTAAATACATGTTTCTTTTTTTTTTCTTTGGTTTTTGGGCCACACCCGGCGGTGCTCAGGGGTGACTCCTGGCTGTCTGCTCAGAAATAGCTCCTGGCAGGCACGAGGTACCATATGGGACACCGGGATTCGAACCAACCACCTTTGGTTCTGGATCAGTTGCTTGCAAGGCAAACACCACTGTGCTATCTCTCCGGGCCCTAAATACATGTTTCAAACGTGGAAATATTAATGTCAGCTGAAAGAAACTAGGAATGTTAAAACTGGAGATCTTACCTTATTATTATTTATTATTGTTATTGTTATTAATTATTATTAACCAAAAGTATAGTTACTTTTAAATAGCATTCCAGAAGGAATTCCTGGTTATCAGAGTTGCCTGAACAAGAAAATGTGCTATTGTTTGGCACTAAAGTCTCCATAATTGAAGTGGTCAATTGGGTATGATGAGATGCCTGCCTTGTCAGAAGAGCAGAATGGGTGGTGCTGTGAGCTCTATGCCCACCCCAAGTGCACACAGCTACTCAGCCTACTCATCTGCAGAATGTATGGTCCTTCTGCTCTGCCCCGGGATGCAGCCATGAAGCAGACATTGAGAATGGAGCACAGAGATCAATGTCAGTGATGGGAATAATGAATAGGACTGGATCATCTTTCTTAACTAGCTAGGATAATGAGAGCCACATTCTAGATTTCTATCCTACAACTCTCCTCTATTCTTCATTTCCAAAACAAAAAAACTCCAATGGCAAACAACTTCTGAGACAGAGAGCCATAGTATAAACATAGAAAATTAAAGCTCCAGATGATGACCTATTCCCTAGTCCTTTCTCAGAAAGTTTACTAAACAAAGATTTACTCCATAGCCTACACAGAGCAAAATTTGCCTTCTCTTCGTAATTCCCCTTGTGTAAGCCCAGAGAAGACTCCAGAAAGAAGGACACTTATCCTCAAGATAAACTACTCAAAACCAGCTGTAAGAATGGTTTCAAATTATTTTGGGGAGCCTCAGGTTGCAACTTCTCCCTATTAGTACAACTTTCCCATTCTTCATCAAGATATTTACATGCTCATACTCTTCCTCCCCTGTCCCTTGCTCCCAAGAATATCACCTACTTGCATATAAACACAGAGTACACAAAGTTACACTAGAGATCCTTATGCTCAAGGCAGGAGAGCTACTGTAGAAATCGCCTAGCCCTGCTGATGCATTCAGGATGGTGGGGAACAGGGCAGGTTGTCAAGGACAAGTGTGTGTGTGTGTGTGTGTATGTGTGTGTGTGTGTCTGTCTGTCTGTGTGTGTGTGTCTGTGTGTGTGTGTCTGTGTCTGTGTGTCTGTGTGTGTCTGTGTGTCTATGTGTGTGTGTGTCTGTGTGTGTGTCTGTGTCTGTGTCTGTGTGTCTGTGTGTGTCTGTGTGTCTATGTGTGTGTGTGTCTGTGTGTGTGTCCCAAGACTGTGTGTGTGTGTGTGTGTGTGTGTCCCTCTCTCTCTAACTTGAGAATGTGGGAAATTCCTTACTCCAGCACTCAGTGACTGACATGGTTTGAATTTCATGCCCTGGCTCAAGCATTTCCAAGTGCTGCCACATTTGCTTGTCTTTATGAAGCAGGTCTTACTATCCTCACTATCCAAATGAGGAAAATGAGGATCAAGGTTGTGAAAGTGGCCCAAACCAACTTACCCAACTTACAGGTGACATCACTGGGACACAAATGCAGATCTGACTTTAAAGTTACATCATTTTTTCCATCAGATCATGTCTTTTTTCCTCCTACTATCATTCTACTCTCCTTTGAATTAGCTCACTCCCCCCTTAAATAGATCTCTTCCCTTTTTTTCAGTTATTACCAGACTCCTTGCCATTCACCTCAAGTTCAGTATGAGGCTTTAATTTCCTATGTGCAATTGCAGCACTGTGGGGTTAAGGTGTCAAATGTGTGGCTATTTTGTTCTCCCAGAATCTTATACTGTGTTGGGTTTACTTAACTGCTATCAGGATATAATCAAGGTTTCAGATGAGGGCAGGACACAGAGGCACCCATGTATCAGTCAAACCAATCTAGGCTCTAGCATTTATATTTTTCTTCCCTTACCAAGTAGTTTTCTGCTCACAGCGGGAACTCTGCATATCTGTGTGTAGTGGGGTCAAATTTAATAGCCTTAAAAGAAGTAGCCTAACTCTTCCCTGCTGTAAGACCAAAAGGTGTCTTCATGAGTCCTATTACATGGATAGACAAGACACTCTCCCCGTCAATCTGTCCTGGGTAGAATATAATGGAAAACAAATGATCCAAAATGATTTTTTATTCCAACATCTCATGCTACAGATATAAGGCAATCTTAGTCCAGAAAGTACCACAAACAGCCCTCTCCCTCCCTCCCTCCCTCTCTCTCTCCTCTTTCTCTTCCCCTTACACATTCTTTCTTCCTTTTTCTCTGAATCTATCAGTTTCTAAAATCAACTGTCTATTTTCTTCTCTCATTCCAGACTAACAGTTTCACTTCATATCTGACCTCTTGCATGAAACATCGTTATAATTTCTCAAGTGCTTTCCTAAAGGAGTCTTATTTACTGCATGCCCCCTCTTAACTCCTGTTTATAATTTGCTGGCTCTATCAGAGGCAGTTGGCTGCTCACTTCAGATAGGCACTCAGCCAATATATTGCCAATAACACTCACTCTTGTGCTAACTTAAAATACACAGTGCAGCCTGCCAAGTTTCCTTATTTGGCAAGAAGGTCCCTTAGTTCCCAAGATCTTTGACCGTCCATTTTTAGATTCAAATTCCCATGCTTAATATTTGGAGATTTTTCTTTCTCTCTTTTTAAGATGGACTTATTAAAAAGACCAATTACCTATCTGCGTTCCTAGACAAAGAAAAAAAAAGTTTTTTTTTTACAATTGCATTATAATCATTTACTATGGAGTTATGAGTACTAAAACTTTTTATTGAAACAATATTTTCCAGCTTAAAAACTCACATAATCTCCCCAAAAGTCAGAACAGAAATAGAATGTAGAAGATTAAAAAATTTTATATTGTTCTGAAAGACCATTTTTCTTTATCAATTTGCTTTCAAGCAAAATTCAGATTCATTTACAATCTACCAAATATCTCACTATTGTACAAGCAGAGGTGTAAAACAAAGGCCCTACAAATGACCAAAATTCTAATTAAAAATGCAATTATTCCAATATTTTTTTGAAAATGAATAATCATGAAATTTTACTATTAATACTAGACTGACTCCCAACCTGTCCTGAACTACCTGCTTGTTTTCGTATCTATTTATTTAAATTTGTGTCTATTCTCTAAATCTTACCTGTCCGTTCCAACTGCAGTAGAATCTTCTCCCTTTAAGAACCATCTTAACTCAGTTGTCCTCAGGTAATTAATTTGACGCTAACACACCATTCCTCTAATACACCATTATTAAGAAGAGAGCAGCATATGGTAATACCACCGAAATGGGCCACTACCGAGGGCTGCTTTCCATTATTAAAGAAACTAGCAAAAACAGTAATTAAGTTCCCCATAAATAGTGCTTATGTGAGATCGTGGGGGCTCATAGCAAACACATTTTTTCAGAATGCCAGCAAGGGTTGCTGCAGCCATGATTTCTGTTTTGAGGCCATCCCGTGCCATCTCCTAAACTCCTTGGAAAAGTTTTCCCGCAATCTGTCAACTGCAAAAGCAAAGGGGCGGCGGCCTCTGCACGTCTCCCCGGGCCTGGTGCATGTCCCGGAGCCTGCGGCCTGGGGAAAAGCCACCAGAAAAGCCCAGGGGGAGGAGGCCCTGGGTTCCCGAGGAAGAAAAAGTGGGGACTCCCAGAGCTGCGTAGCTGGGGGTGGGGAGAAGGGTGCTTTCCTGCTGCCCCAAGAAAGTGCCATCTCGCTGAAAAGCAGAAGTCAGCGCTCGCTCCTGGCACGCTGGAGCTTCGGCTGGGAAAGAGGTCCGCGCCCTGCCCGGCCTGGGGACGCTCCGCTCCGTTTCTTGGGGTGTGCCCGGTTGCCCCAGGGGTACCCCCCAACTTTCAAGGCGCAAGCTGGAGCCGATCCGCCTGGGATCTCCGGTTTTGCAGCCTCGGTTCCCGCATGCCGGGAGCACCCCTAGTTAGTCCTGAACGCAGGAGATCATTGGGGCGCTCAATGCCCTTTCTCCCAGTGCCAACTTGGGCACCGGACAAGCCGAACTTCCCCACCCCTGCTGGGCCGCGGCTCCCAGCTCAGCCCGAGCCGGGAAGGTCGCTCGGGATGCCGCCGTCCAGCCGGCTCCGCACCCAGGAGGGCCACCCAGGCGCACCCAGGCGCCCTAAGCCTGCCCGATCCGTGCAGGGCCGCGACCCGCCGACCTGCCCGGCCGGGCCTCCGCCCTCACCTCCCGCCACTCCCGCCGGGCGTCCGGCTCCTTACCGGGCTCCCGAGCGGCCGCCGGGGGATGCAGGGCTCGGGGCAGCGAGGGCAGGCAGCACCCGGGGTTCGAGAGGACGGAGGCGCGCGCGGCTTCCACGCTTCCGCCGAAGTCAGGAGTTGAACATTCCGCCTCTGCGGCCCGCGCCAATGAGGGACACACGCTCGGCGGCAGCGCCAACAGCACCACCTACCTCCGAGCGCCGAAAGGCCCGGCCGCCCGACCCGACACACCCGCCTGCGCGCCCCGACTCGGCCCCGACGGGAGCCCAGCAGGGCGTGGGGAAAGGCGCTCGCGCCTCTCGGGGTAACCGGGGGCGCGTGCCCCGCCACCCACCCACAACAAGGGCGCTTTCTAACCGAGCTCGCCTGCTCCTCCAAGAGCACATGTGCTAACCTGGGGGGACACAGAGAGAGACCCCTTGGCCCCTTGGTCACCTTCACCTTTTGACTAGTGAACTCCATCTGTTGTTTCACTGAGTTTTTGTCCACAAACAGGAGTAAACCTAGAGGGCTTCTTTGCACCCTCCAGGAGCTAATGATCTAGTCGTTAACTAGATCATTAGTTCTAGACAGGGAGAGATTTGTGCAGAGATGTGGGAGAGGGCAGACACAAAGCTCTCTTTGTGCCACTCTCAGTAGTTACCTGGGGTTTTGGAGGAGACGATATCCATGGCCCGGGTTAGTGCCCTTCAGGTAAGGCCAGACGAATCCTCCGGCCACCCAGTCGTCCGGGTGTGAGCCATAGGTGGGCCTGGATATTGGGAATGAAAAGTAATTGTACCACGGAGAGTGACTCAGGTTGAACAGATTGGAATGCCTGGAGTCCAGAGTCGGTCTTATGCCAATAAACTTCGGGTGGGAGGCCTTCTTGTAATCAGGCCAAGGATTTTTTCCGTTTTCCCCATATTCTTCTGGGCCTATACAACGGCGATTGCCTCTGTCACACCTTTACTATTTTTTTTTAACCCTTATCCTTTAAGAAAAAAACAACAACAACAATTTACTGAACTTAAAAACAATATACTGTAGTAGAATGCCTGTTTCGTATACAGGCAGGAAGGGGGGAGGGGGGCATTGGGAGGGAGAAACGTTACACGGGTGAAGGGGGATGTTCTGTTTGTGACTGTAACCCAACTATAATCATGTTACTTAAATAAAAATATATATTAAAAAAAGAAAAGAAAAGAAAAGTAATTGTGGGGAGGGGAGGGTGGATCTCTACAGAAAAAAGTGAGACCAGGTGGCAGAGTTGAGGACATTCATCAGATCTTTGAATTCGCATTTTAACATCTATCAACAGTGGGTTGGTTGGCAAGTCCAAAATAGAATTGGGGGATGTGGGGAAAGGATGAGACTGGGAAGACTAGATTCAGATCAAGGCCCCAGACATTCACTCTCTAGAGGTGAAAAAAAGAGGAAGGAGGAAAGAATTCAGAGGATGCCAAGACTTTGGAGCTGGGTGACTGGAGGAATGATGGCATCACTGACAGAAATAGGGACATGCGATGAGAAGCTGGCTTCCCATAAACTATGAGGTCATGGGAGGAAAAATTGGTAAAGGTGCACCCGATGAAATCTGAAACCAAGATTTAGAAAAGTCTGTAGGGCAAATGGAATTGTAAATCATTCATCTAGTTCTAGTTCAACTGTTGAGTGTGAGAGATGGGTGTAGATAGGTGGGTGAAGATAGGTGAAGATAGATGGGTGAAGATGGTGAACAACAAAAACTTTCTAGTCTGAGATTCAGATAAATTATTAGATTTTCTATAAGATAGGAACAAGGAATGTTAGCATTGATGGGTTCTATTTTGAAAACTGAGAAAATAGATTGATGAAACTTTCATGCAAACAAAAAAAAATAATTCCTCATGTCTGTGATCAGGTCTAAAACCATCTAACCAAAAATCACCTTAGACCCAGGCATAAAGTCACCTCAGTCATTTGATTTCAAATGCAAAGTCACCACTTACGCCAGAAAGGTTATCTTACTGACTATTACTCTAGGTCCTGCTTTCATCCTTTGGGTCTCAATTTCCTCTTCTACAAAATAAAAATGTCCAATTGTATTTTAAACTCGGATCCCAGCATTAAAAATATAAGTATTGCTTTAAATTTAGAACTTATACCTTAAAAACCGTAATATTTTTATCCAAAGCCTCCCTTCCCATCCACTTTATCTTTATTCTGTTTTCCCTATATAATTGGCCTAAGTTAATAAGCAGCAGGATCAGTGAGCAGATCAGAGTGTCCTCACAATTAGTCTTATGGAAGATACCAAAATCAAAAAAGATGCAAAAGCAACTACAAAATGAAGTTTGTTAAATCCAGAGGTTCATAGTTTCCAAACACTTTGTCTTTGTATTGTATTAAAAGTAAACCTTATTGTCATAATACACAGTGGAGAATTCCTTATAGAGCATAGGTTCTAAAGTTGTATTCTAAAGGGCCTTTGAAGTAATTGCAAAGAGTATTTGCTTTCAGATGCTATGGGTTACACTTCTCCTTGTTTTGTTTTGCTTTAAGCCACACTCATTGATATTCGGTCATTACTCCTGGCTCTGAGTTTAGGTATCACTTCTTGTACTGCTTGGAAGACAATATGGTATATGGGGAATGGAACCAGGTCAGTGGCATGCAAGGTAAACGTCTTATCCACTGTACTATTACTCCTGTTCCTGGGTTACATTTCTATGGTCATATTATGACATTTTTATAAAGTTTAAAAGTTGTATACAATAAGAAACAAAAATTGTATAAAATAAGAAATGATCAACTTTCTTCCCCAAAATAATCTTAAATGATAATTCTTTAGATATTTTCTTGCCTTCATTTAGTTTCATTTTTAGAGCTCATGCCTTAAAAACTGTAATATTTTTATCCAAAGGCTTTTTAGTTGCAAGCTCCTTGTGGTAATATCTTCTATTGTATGTACCTATGGCTAAAATAAGTACATAATAATTGTGCTATCAACTGATTGCTTCTAGTTTGAGCTTTCTTTGGTCAAGCTGCCTGTTTCTTATGATGATACTGATTCCTTTAAGTCCCAGCTATTTGTATATGTGTTTGTGCTGAGTCTCATAGTAGACTCTACTTTTTCAAACCTTTAAAAATTTCTAAAAAGGTATTGGTTAGTTCTTACCAGGCTTAATATAGAATTACTAATGTAAACAGCAATAGCAAAAGGTACTTTTTTCAAACTTCTCTTATCAAGTAAGCCTTTCTATTCCTTTACTTTAAATGTTTCCACACTAAAAATAGATGTTCTCTAGGCAGTGGAGTAACTTGGGAATCCTTAGCACTGTCTTCTATTCAAAAGCACCCTTAAAAATAAACATGAATGTAAGTGTAATAAAAGAGTCTCTTTGTTATGCAAATGTAACTCCAATTTTTTTTTTACATTTTTCCCCAATTCATTCAGAATATTGTCCCTAAACTCCTCTTAAATAGACATTCCAGAACTGACACAGCTATCACTGGATCAGAGAAATACAGACATAAAATCTATTAAGGATACAGGGAAAGGTAACTTAAAAAGAAGAAATCATGCCAAATATTCTTCCCTCTCTTTACAGTTATAAGAGCTATGATCAAGCTAGTACCCAGGAGCCATCTCACATCTCCATCTTAGATTATGAGCAGTTTGTGTCTGCAGCATAGCTACGAATTAACCAGCTTTTACACCAAGATTGGTACTTTACTTCCCACACAACTCTCAAATTCTGGAAAGCTAAGGCACATAATCAAGTATCCTTTTAAGATAAGCAGCCACTACCTAGAAAATTAAAAGTAATGCCTTTGTTTGAGATAAGTTTTCACTAACTTGAAATCAAAAAGTCAGAAGAATATTTAGTTATCAGAATTGCTTTAGTATTCCAGGGCATGAAAGGAGCATTCGGACAAGAAGAGAACTGAGAGCTTTTGCACAATTTCTTCAACCAGCATTTACTCAATGTGCTGAGCTTTATGATTCTAACAGGGACCAAGATGTGGATCCTTCCTGCTCTCTTGGGGTTTTTGATTGTTTGGGTTTGGGGGGTAGTTTTTAGGATTTGGGGGAAGTCACACTTGGTGATGCTCAGGGGTTATGTCTGGCTCTGTGCTCAGGATTTATTTATGGCAGGTTTAAGAGACCATATGGGATGCTGAGTACCAAACCTGGGTTGGCCATATGCAAAGCAAAGTGCTCTACTTACTGTACTCCAGTTCTCTTGTGGGGGTTTAAGTGTACGATTCAATAACCAGCAAAGACAGAAGCACTTCTTAGGTTTACAAAAGAAATAAAAACGGAGGTCGACAGCTGGTCACTAATGCAGTTTTGGGGGCCAGTGAAAAACTCCAAGCCAAATAATATCTACATCTATATGAAAAAAAAAAGGAATTTTCTATACAAAAAAGGGGCTTAAGGCAAAGGGCACACCAAGTCTGAAGGCTCAAGAGCATTATAACAAGTTCAAGGAAAAAAAAAACTTTAGATATCTGAGTCAAGTCATTGCCAGGATAACCATTCTCATGGTGGTGATAATGGCAGAGCAGCAACATGATGACAATAATCATATTAACCCTACTAGTCACAATGGTGATGATGAGAGCTGATATTGACTGAGTATACTAAACTAAGGGTTTTACAGACTTCCTTCACATTGTTCTCAACAATCCTTTTAGGCAATTGAAATCATCTTCCTATGCTGTAGGGTCAGAGAAAGTTTGGGAAATGTAGGCAAGAGGACCAGAGATAGTATAGCAAGTAAGCTGCTTACTTTGCATGCAGCTAATCTTGGTTCAGTTTTGTTGGCACATCATATCTCCTCTGAGCCCTGCCAGGAGTGAACCCTGAGCACAGAGCCAGGAATAAACCCTGGGCACAGAGCCAGCAGTATGTTCTGAGCATCACTGAGGTGGTCTCCTCCCAAAATTGCCAATGACATAACCCACCTAGAATAGGCTCAAATTTTTAGGTCTTAACTTTGAGGGAGTGTTATTTATTTATTTTAAATGTTTTATTTAAACATCATGGTTAAAAGGATGTTCATAATACAGTATTTTCCTCAACAGATAAAGTTGTTCATGATTGAGTTACAGGCATACAATGTACAACCTTCACCAGTGCACATTTCCTGCCACCAATGTCCCTAGTTTCCCTTTCACCCTCCTGACTGCCCTTCTCACACACACACCCTGCCTCCTTCAGGCGGGCATTTTACTTCTCTCTCTCTCTCTCCTCTCTCTCTCTCTCTCTCTCTCTCTCTCTCTCTCTCTCTCTCTCTCTCACACACACACACACACACACTGCCTCCTTAAGGTAGGCATTTTACTTCTTTCTCTCTCTCTCTCTCTCTCTCACACACACACACACACACACTGCCTCCTTAAGGTAGGCATTTTACTTCTTTCTCTCTCTCTCTCTCTCTCTCTCTCTCTCTCTCTCTCTCTCTCTCGTCTGTGCTACTATAAATGAAGGGTGCCATGCATGTCACTTTATCCCCTTTCAGCATCCAGGTCTTATCCAGAAAGATCTTAACTAAGTTTCTCACAATTTTGTCATAATTAATGGGTTAAGAACTGAATCTCAAGCCTCAGGCTCCTATAAAGAGTCTTCTCTGAGATATGGCTCAGTACTAGAACATACCTCACATGTGTCCTGGGCTTGAGCCCCAACAGAGCAAAACAAAACAAGAACATCTTCTCAAGTGGCATGCTGGAGCACATACTTTTCACACAAGAACCACAAGTTTGATCCCTGTTCCCTAGCAATGCATGGTCCCCAAGTATCACCAGGATTAGCCCCTCTAAACACTGCTGCATGTGGCTAAAAGCCAAAACCAGAATATTGTCTTCTGATACCCTCAAACACCTCTAAAGCTCTCTGGAGGAGAGAGCCAGGTAGAAAGGTGCCTGTCACAGATCACTCTTTACTTCCTGCTCAGCTGCTCCTGCCTGCCTTCACCTTCTCCCATACCTGGGGCATCTCTCCATCAACTCATTCTCATAGTCACATCTGATACCAAGAATATTCTTCCTCTATCACAAGTGTGGTTCAGCAGGCTCAATTCAGAGAGGGCATTCCTGAAACCTAAGAGAAGCAGAAAATGATACGAATATGGCCAGGTTTCTAAAATTGAGATTTCAGCTTTCACAACAGAGAGTTACCTCCCTAGAAAATTATATCTTAGTCCTAGGTAAGCTGGAGATATGTGATAGACTTGAGAATAACCCGAGCTTCCAGGAGCCACAGTGTGCTATGTTCTAAATAAATCAAATTCTCAAAACCAAACTTCCAGATATTTCTGAGAAGGCCAAGAGTATCCTCTATGACATTTCTAATATTAGCAACTTCTTAGGTTTAGACACATGTCAAGTGGAGAAGAGAAATTGTCTGTTGATATTTGTAAAATCAATAATTAAATTTCATAAAGTTCCATTTAAGAGCAGCATGACATCCACAATCAAGTGGCATAATCTTTTAATACTTTTATTTATTTTACTTACATTCTTGGTGTCCAAGTTCTCTTCATTTTTCATGCCTCCTAGATGCCTACAGTTAAATGATATTTTTTTTTCTGGCCTGCCTATGAGTGGCATAGGGGAATAAAGGAATAGCTGCTATGCAAGACTCAAAATTCTTACTCAAAGAGCTTATAAGTGGATTACCGAACATATAACAATCAGAAAATCCTGGTGAAATTTCAAAATCACTTCTCTATTCATGCTTATTTTACATTATTCTTTTTCAAGTTGAAATTTTCCCAGTGAATAATTTTCTTAATTTGACTTGATTTTTTTTCTTCCAGCATTGCTTTTTCCCTAACCTTTTAAGGTCCATTGATATGAAGCCCCTGTCCGCATTGTTTGTTACACCTTCCAATTTAGAATCCTCTGCAAATTTCATTAACATGCTATTTACTCCCTCTTCCAGATCATTAATAAATGCTATTTCTTATGTATTAAATTTTGTGGTTGAATAAATTTAATTTGCTGCTGTAATTTCAATGCATGTTTTCTAAAGATACAATGCAGTTAAGAATGGTCTTAACATAGGCTTAAATCCATACCCAGTTGATAGTTATTTTACTATTATGCAATCCATTTGTGCTCACTAATCAGCCCTGTTGTGAGCTCCATTGAAGCAATAATCTATTGATTTCCTCTCCCCTCTTTTTCAATACAGTCATCATCTTGGCTTTAAACGCACAGCAATAGCAGAGTTAGAACTATTGTTGTCTTCTAATCCTCAGCTATTTATAAAAGGAAATTAAGTCTTTTTTCTCAGTAGATATTCTTCCACTGATATGAAAAATATTTCACGCTAAAGTTATTTTATAATCTTGTTTTGTTTTCCTGTACACGGTGCTTATATTCTATAAAGAATCAAATTTCATCTTTTTATTAGCAAGTAACAGTCATATATATTGCACCATATTATATATAATATTTATTAGGGATTGGTGTGTATGGGGGTTTTTTGTCTGCTAAATCTGCTCACTAATCCTTTAAATCTTTGACTCCTGTAGAATTGGGGGTGGCTTTATTTTTATAATACACTTCAATATGCTGCCTTCAAATCAGAGAATGAACACCAGTATTCATTGTTTCACGTTTAGGGTTTGGGGGACTTCAAGAAGTGCTCAAGAGCTTTTGGGAGTACCCACCTAGGATTCTCAAGTAACAAGAGATGCGGCTGAACAAGGGTCTAATGATACGATGTTGCTCAGATCCTGCACTACCAGGAAGGTCTGTGGTTCAAGGGAACATCACTACTGAACATGCTATATTCTGGGACCTACAGGGCTATGCCTGATGATGTTCTGAGGATCACATGGTGCCAGGAATTAAACCCAGGCCATTGTACAACCTAACCACTGTTCTTTTCAGGCCTCAGGTACTACTTCAGTTTAAGTTGCCAGTCACATATTATATTATAGACCTTTTATAGTGCAGACTCATTTTCAGTAAGATGATACATGTCACTTACTGAAATATTTGTTCACAGGCTACAATTTAAAATTATCAGACATAAAATAGTCTCCATATTTCTGTGATAGTTTTAGGTTTCTTCCTTCCTTCTTTCTTCCTTCCTTTCTCTTCCTTTCCTTTTCTTCCTTCCTTCTTTTCTTCTTTCTTTCTCTTCTTTCTTTCTTTCCTTCATTCTTTCTTTCTCTTTCTTCTTTCTTCTTTCTTTTCTTTCTTTCTTTCTTTCTTTCTTTTTTCTTTCTTTCTTTCTTTCTTTTTCTTCTTCTTTTCTTTTCTTTCTTTCTTCTTTCTTTTTTTTTCTTCTTTCTTTCTTTCTCTTTCTTCTTCTTTCTTTCTTTCTTTCTTCTTTCTTTCTTTCTTCTTTCTCTTTTTTTTTCTTTCTTTCTTTCTTTCTTTTCTTTCTTTCTTTCTTTTCTTTCTTCTTCTTTTCTTTCTTTCTTTCTTCTTTCTTTCTTTCTTTCTTTCTTTCTTTCTTTTCTTTCTTTCTTTCTTCTTTCTTTCTTTCTTTTCTTTCTTCTTTCTTTCTTTCTTTTTTCTTTCTTTTTTCTTTCTTTCTTTCTTTCTTTCTTTTCTTTCTTCTTTCTTTCTTCTTTCTTTCTTTCTTTTCTTTCTTTTCTTTCTTTCTTTCTTTCTTTCTTTCTTTCTTTCTTTCTTTCTTTCTTTCTTTCTTTCTTTCTTTCTTTCTTCCTTCTGTCTTTCTTTCTGTCTTTCTTAATTTCTTAATGTCTTTCTTAATTTCTTGTCTTTCTTCTATAGTCTCAAAAATTAAATCCTATAGTAATCTTCTGTTTTCCACATTGAGACATCTGTTTAACTTACAAATTTCAGTTTTATCTTCTGTTTTTCACATTGAGACATCTGTTTAACTTACAAATTTCAGTTTTCCCATATGTAGCTGTCCCCTTCTAACTTGTATATCTCAGTGTTGGCAAATTTAAACAAGTTATTTTATACATAAGTTGTTTATAAGTCTATGAAGGCAAATGAAAGGTATTGTTTTATTAAAACATAGTAAGGACAAGATACTATGTTCATAAATAAATAAAAACTGGAGCCAGAAATATTGTTCAAAAGATTGAATACAGATTATTCATGCAAGACGCCAGGTTGGATCCTATCAGCACCAAGCCAAGGGTAGACCTCAAGTGTTGCTTTAAGCCCTTAGAATGGGCTTGGATGGTGGATGGAGGGAGGGACCTTTCTCTGCCATCCCAGGCCACATGGCTCTGTAACCCCCTTGAGCCGGCAGGATTCTGGGTCCAGGAAATCGGTGGGTATAGAACTCACTCACAGGCAGGCTTCCAGAGAGATAACATCTTTATTGGCCCTGGCCACGTGTATGGCCTATATCATAACCATTTATGCTTTATATCTATTCAGCCCTGCATTGTACTTGTCTCTCAGCCATCTCTGCTTCTGCTACCTCTCCATGCTGGCAAAATCCTTTCTCCAGGTAAATGCAAATTCCCCCACTGTGGCCCTGAGGCCACACCTTTATAATCTCCTCAAGATCCCTCCCATTCCTGGGAGGGGCTTGCAGGTAATGATACACGTAATATCTGCCCAAGATGCCTCCCAGGAATGGGCGGATCTTGCAGGTAAGTTAAAGTTACACATAAATCTGGGGTGGAGTCACACTCAAGAACCACTTGGTATGTCCTCAAACCAAAGAGAAATGAAACTTTTCCAGATTTTCTATGTTAAACTTCTAATAAATGTTCATTTTTTTGTGGCTAAGGACAGGGATGAGATTTGAAAAGAAAGAAAAATTGTATCATTTTAGAAATTTCCTTACTAAATATCACACAAACTTATACTCCAGAGATAAAAATAACTGTACAACAAACTTTTGAGTTAAAAAAGTCAAGATATTATAAAAATGAGAATAATTTTTCTGTTTTTAACTCTGATTTCCCCAAAGTTAGAAGTCTCTAAGAGTTGAACTTCCATTGTAAACATTAATTGGGAGCATTTATTAATTTAAATTTTCCAACTAGGAAAACTCTGTATGTTTTTGGCAATTCTATAAGAATTGATTCTTTTGTTATTGTTGTTTTGGGGTCATACCAGACTCTGCACTCAGGAATTACTGCTGACAGGCTTGGGGGACCATATGTGATATCGGGGTTCAAACCTAGGTTGCTCACATGCAAGGCAACTGTCAAGGATCAGAAAATGTTCTAGAATCCACTGCCATAGAGTTGCGTCCATGGGGTAGAGTGGCAAAGAGCACAGCTATCCTAGAGCCAAGGGTTTCTCAAAAGCTAAAACCAGTTGCGTGCAATAGTCCATGGTGAAGGGAAATGAGAGAAAGTGCGGCCACCAAGAACACATCAGCAACAGTGGTGGCATCCTCTTCTTCCCTGGAGAAAGAAATGGCTATATATAAGAAGTAAGGGCTATAAAGAACATAGTCATTATTTACAATATGGATGAATATTAAACAGACATAGAGATGGACACCACACACACTCACTCACTCACTCATTCACTCACTCACACACACACACACACACACACACACACACACACAGATGGACAAAGGAGATCAATCCATAGGTTGCATTTAGAAAACTGACCCAGGTGGAATGGATCAAAGCACTTCAAAATATAAAGCCGGTATATCAAATGGGAAAGTCAAGTCTATTTTGTGATGGAAGCTCCCAGATGACTATTTCAGAAATATCTCACTCAATAAATGCAATGTTCTCTAATAGTGAAGGGTAATTACCTTGTATGTTATGCATATAATTGAAAACCTGTCCCTCCACATCCACGTCCAGAGACATTTTATTCTATTTGTTAACAAAATTTCTCTTTGCCACCTGTATTAGAAAAATATTGATGGACATTAAGAAAACAACCCCATTCACAATAGTGCCACACAAACTCAAATATCTTGGAATCAACTTGACTAAAAATGTGAAGGACCTAAACAAAGAAAACTATAAAACTCTGCTCCAAGAAATAAGAGAGGACACACGGAAATGGAAACACATACCCTGCTCATGGATTGGCAAGATTAACATCATCAATATGGCAATACTCCCCAAGGCATTATACAGATTTAATGCGATCCCTCTAAAGATACCCATGACATTCTTCAAAGAAGTGGATCTGGGGCCGGGCGGTGACGCTAGAGGTAAGGTGCCTGCCTTGCCTGCGCTAGACTTGGATGGACTGCGGTTTGATCCCCCGGCGTCCCATATGGTCCCCCAAGCCAGGAGCGACTTCTGAGCGCATAGCCAGGAGTAACCCCTGAGCGTCACCGGGTGTGACCCAAAAACCAAAAAAAAAAAAAAAAAAAAAGAAGTGGATCAGGCACTTTTAAAATTCGTTTGGAACAATAAACACCCTAGAATAGCTAAAGCAATCATTGGGAAAAAGAAAATGGGAGGAATTACTTTCCCCAACTTTAAAATTTACTACAAAGCAATAGTTATCAAAACAGCATGGTATTGGAACAAGGACAGGCCCTCAGATCAGTGGAATAGGCTTGAATACTCAGAAAATGTTCCCCAGACATACAATCACCTAATGTTTGGTAAAGGAGCAAGAAATCCTAAATGGAGCAGGGAAAGCCTCTTCAACAAGTGGTGTTGGCACAACTGGCTAGCCACTTGCAAAAAATTGAACTTAGACCCCCAGCTAACATCATGTATGAAGGTAAAATCCAAATGGATGAAACACCTCGATATCAGACCCAAAACCATAAGATATATAGAACAACACATAGACAAAACACTCCAGGACATTGAGACTACAGGCATATTCAAGGAGGAAACTACACTCTCCAAGCAAGTGAAAGCAGAGATTAACAGATGGGAATATATTAAGCTGAGAAGCTTCTGCACCTCAAAGGAAATAGTGCCCAGGATACAAGAGCCACCCACTGAGTGGGAGAAACTATTCACCCAATACCCATCAGATAAGGGGCTAATCTCCAAAATATACAAGGCACTGACAGAACTTTACAAGAAAAAAACATCTAATCCCATCAAAAAATGGGGAGAAGAAATGAACAGACACTTTGACAAAGAAGAAATACACATGGCCAAAAGACACATGAAAAAATGTTCCACATCACTAATCATCAGGGAGATGCAAATCAAAACAACGATGAGATACCACCTCACACCCCAGAGAATGGCATACATCACAAAGAATGAGAATAAACAGTGTTGGCGGGGATGTGGAGAGAAAGGAACTCTTATCCACTGCTGGTGGGAATGCCGTCTAGTTCAACCTTTATGGAAAGCGATATGGAGATTCCTCCAAAAACTGGAAATCGAGCTCCCATACGACCCAGCTATACCACTCCTAAGAATATATCCTAGGAACACAAAAATACAATACAAAAACCCCTTCCTTACACCTATATTCATTGCAGCTCTATTTACCATAGCAAGACTCTGGAAACAACCAAGATGCCCTTCAACAGACGAATGGCTAAAGAAACTGTGGTACATATACACAATGGAATATTATGCAGCTGTCAGGAGAGATGAAGTCTTGAAATTTTTCTATACATGGATGTACACGGAATCTATTATGCTGAGTGAAATAAGTCAGACAGAGAGAGAGAAACGCAGAATGGTCTCACTCATCTATGGGTTTTAAGAAAAATGAAAGACATTCTTGCAATAATAATTTTCAGACACAAAAGAGAAAAGAGCTAGAAGTTCCAGCTCACCTCAGGAAGCTCATCACAAAGAGTGATGAGTTTAGTTAGAGAAATAACTACATTTTGAACTGTCCTAATAATGAGAATGTATGAGGGGAATGGAAAGCCTGTCTAGAGTACAGGCAGGGGTCAGGTGGGGAGGAGGGAGATTTGGGACATTGGTGATGGGAATGTTGCACTGGTGAATGGTGGTGTTCTTTACATGACTGAAACCCAAACACAATCAGGTATGTAATCAAGGTGTTTAAATAAAATATATATATATATATTTAAAAGAAAGAAAAATATTGAGGGGCTGGAGAGATAGCATGGAGGTAAGCTGTTTGCCTTTCATGCAGAAGGTCATTGGTTTGAATCTTGGCATCCCATATGGTCCCCCAAGCCTGCCAGGAGAGATTTCAGAGCGTGGAGCCAGGAGTAACCCCTGAGCGCTGCTGGTTGTGACCCAAAAACCAAACCCCCCCCCAAAAAATCAAAAATCAGAAGAACCAGATAATTGAGTGCTTTATTCCGTTAATACAAAGCAATCCTTCCAAAATTTTTGTAGTAGATATTTCAAAATCATTATGTCAGATTTACAAAATCCTAAGGAATTATTTCAGTTGAGTAATCAAAACTCAGTCTCACTTAACCAATCTTGGCCTGTCTAGACAACCAGCTTGTCTGAATCATTTTTGCTATACAAAATAATTACACAAACCTCTCAAACAAGTTCCAGTATCATAGATGACACAACTTGATATCTGTAACCAATATTCCCAGCCTTTAGAGGAGTCACTGTAGATGTCCAGATTATTATTTTTGGTTCTGAAGGCTCTGGATGTAACAAGGGTTAGTATTTATATCCTGTTAAAAAGTGGGGTGTTTCAGGATAAAGTCCAGATTTGATTTTAGTGTTTTATCTCCTGGATTGCACAGGATTCATCCTTTTCCAGACTCGCAGGCAAGTCAAGACTCACTCGGAATAGTCTCATTCCATGAGTGTTTGATAAATTGATAGATTCACATGGGATGTGAATGTTAATAAAGATCTTGAATTGTCTCAACTTCAAAGGTTAGGAGTCTCAGTGAAATATGAAATAAAGACTAATACAAAACCAAAGGGCTTTGAGTTAGGTAGATTTGGATTGAAGTCTGCTGCTTTTTTAATGTGTGAGTGAGAAACTGAAATCAATCCTTTTGAATCTAAGTTTGTTCATCTAGTTGAGAGAATAAGAAAACTTTCTTTTATAACTCTTATTTTGATAAAATAAGTCACCTAGAATTTAAAACAGGACTCAGGCTGAAGAGATACTTCATGAGGTAATGTGCTTGCCTTGCATGTCTTAGATCACGGTTCAAAACCCTGACAACAAATGTGGTAACCCTAGCACCAGAGTTCACCTCAGAACAAGGACCAGTGTGTATGACCAACTTGTCGGAAAAATGCATACAAGTATACATATATATATGTATATATATATACATATATCTTCAATAGGACTGAGATGATACCCAGAAATGATACCTATTTTTTATTGTTCCTATTGTTCATATGCTCTTTACTACTATTTTTTAAATGAATTATTTACTACCAATATTATGGTACTTGTTTTTCTTTGACATCTCTGGAGATTGTTAGTTTTTTTTATTATATTTTATGAAAACTCTATATGATTTTAGGTAGCTGATTTGGATTTTTTTTTTTTTTTGGTTTTTGGGCCACACCCAGCGGTGCTCAGAGGTTACTCCTGGCTGTCTGCTCAGAAATAGCTCCTGGCAGGCACGGGGGACCATATGGGACACCGGGATTTGAACCAACCACCTTTGGTCCTGGATCGACTGCTTGCAAGGCAAATGCCGCTGTGCTATCTCTCCGGGCCCGGATTTTTCTTTTTTTATAATTTTTCTCCTCTAGGATACTTTCTTTAATACGAAAATTTATTGAAAACTACAGGTACATGTAAGGACAAGGTGATGATGGAAGGCTTGCTTCAAGAGTCAGCCAACTTTTGTGCTGACATAGTTTCACGGTAGCCTCAGTTAGCACAGGAGAATTTGTACCATCATGCCTTGGATTTTTAATTTCTCAGTTTTTCAAGTTGTGACTTATGATGGCCAATAAAAAATGTGAGTAATAGAGCTAGTGATAACAGCATCAAAAAGTCACAAAAAGTATCCCAACAGAAATTTAAAAGATAATTTTGCTGCAGCCAAAGAAGACAGTTACTGAGAAGGTGAAGATCAGAGGGAAATTAGGAGTTGATTGAAAAATCCTTCGATAGTAGAAAGGACATTAAACACACACACACACACACACACACACACACACATATGCTAGGGTGGGGTAAGCAAAAGAGCCAATACAGCCAGTAAGAGACAATTCAAACTGCAGTGGCCATACTTCAAATCCCAACACCACAGTGTGTGACCCCTCAGCACTATCAGAGTTCTTTCCTGAGCACAGAAAATGGCCTCTTAACACAGCTAACCCCACCCTTGCTAGCCCCCAACTCACCCAAATCCCTGTCATCCCAAGATCAAAAATAACTAAGGGGGCCAGAGAGATAACATGGAGGTAGGGCATTTGCCTCACATGCAGAAAGACAGTGGTTCGAATCAGGAGTAACCACTGAGCGCTGCCGGGTGTGATCCCCCCCCCCAAAAAAAAACGAACAAACAAAAATAACTAAGGGAAAAACTTATTTCCTCTATTTATTATGACTTGAGTGTTTTTGAAAGAAAGGAAAAGAGGAAAAGAGATGTCAGTGTGGTTTCTGGGACTTGATCTTCACATGGAGTAGTGGTGGTGGTGATGGTTGTTAGGCCACTGCAACCCTGTGTGGCAAGTGTGACTCAGTATAGCAGGATTGGAGAATACTGGAAGGTTTTGTCTTTCCTGTTTCTTTTCCATGCTAATCTCTGAATGAAGTAATGGAAGATTCATTTAGGAGGCAGAGGGAGCTCTGGCCAGTTTTGACTTCCAACTAATTAGTTTTCCTGTTTGATTTTATTTCTTCAATCTGCCATTTTTGGGATAGGAAATGACCCTGTAGCATTTTCTTTTGCTTTGTTCCAACAATATTTTCATTCTTCATCAGTGTAGATATTCATGTTTCGAGTTAGAAATTACGAGAAACTCAAGTTAGTCTGACAAATAAGAAATAAAATATGTTGAACAAATAAGAAAAAGATCATTTGCAAAGTAGAAAATGTTGAGGAAAAGTAATGGTGGAAAGAGAAAATGATTGGTGGCAAAGATTTGGAGGAATTTGGAAGATATGGCTAGTAGATATTTTATTTTAGTTTTTTGATTTGGGGGTCACAATAAATATTTAGAGATAACTCTTGGCTCTATACTCTATACTTATGCCTGATGGTATTCAGGGACCATATACCATGTTTGAGATCCACTGGGGTTAGCCATATGCAAATCAAAAACCTTAACTCTTGTACTATGTCTGGTCATAACTGAGTTTGTTTGTTTGGTTGGTTGGTTTTTGGGTCACACCCGGCAGCACTCAGGAGCCACTCTTGGCTCTACACTCAGAAATCGCCCACTGCAGGCTCAGGGGACCACATGGGATGCCGGGACTCAAACTACCATCCTTCCGCATGCAAGGCAAATTCCTTATCACTGTGCTATCTCTCCAGCCCTATAACTGAGTTTTTTTTTAATGAAATGTCATTAGGCTGTTCTTTAATGAAAATTTTTCTCCATATCTTGTATAAAATATTCCATAAATATATTTTAATATTTTTATAATGATGTTTCCACTTCTTATTTATATAATAATTAGGTACTGATCATTGATTCAGTACATTCCATTTTCCCTCCAAAGTCTAAAAGCTCTGTGTTTCTTAGTTTCCTCACTTTTCTTCTAGTTTTTACACAAATAAGTTTGTTATTTTTCTCCTCTTTCCACCAGCAACCTTTTTTTCTTGGTATTAAATGATGTTTTGTATAACAGAAGTAGTTCAGTTGCTTCAAAGATAGTCTTTTAAACCCTTGATCAACACCAATTCAGTGAAACTTTCTGAAAGTCTGCCAAAGATCATTCCCCTTTCTCCCCGAGCCTGTAAAAAAAGTAGATGTCATATTAAGTAAAAAAAAATTGTATTTTATAGCATTGGATTTAATAAATAAAATAGTCCCTACATCGCTTTTTGTTTCTGTCTTAGCCATTGGCCGGTCTGCAAAATCTTTCTAATTTTCCCACCCCACAGGTGTAGAAAGGTCAAAAAACGCTGTTTGAAAGCATAAGTGAATACTGCACAATAGGCTCCAAACACAATGGTGTATCTCAGCCAATCCTATGATTCCCCCCTACCAGCAACTGTTTCAATGTTGACTCACTGTTATCCATTTGCTTGCGTTGCTATGAAAAAAGAATTCTTAATTAAAATGGCTCCATGTCACCTGGCTCACATAGAGCACCACAAGCAATAATCCCTAATTTAATGTACATGTTGGCTCATACCTTCAATTTAATTTCTGAAGCCAGGTATATAAATGGATTTTATAATGACCTGTGAATATCAGGGGAGAAAAGATTAGCATTGCTAACAAAAACCTTTTTTTCTTAGGAGGAATCTCTTTGCTTCTGTGGGCTGAACACTTTAGAATAAAATCTTATTTGCCATAGGAACTATATATATGAAACTTTTTCTTTTTTGGGGGGTATTGGGTTTGGGGCCATACCTGGCAGCATTCAGGGGCTACTCCTGACTCTGCACTCAGAAATCGCTCCTGGTAAGCTCAGGGAAACATAAGGGATGCCAGGGGATAAAATCTGGGTTGGCAGCATGCAAAGCAAACCCCCTACCTACTGTGCTATCACTCGATCTCTGTTCCATTTCTGATCTACTCTTTCATTTATGAATAGTTTTTCTGTTGATCAGGAATATGAAGTTTTTATTATATTTTTACCCAGGCATATGAAATGTTTCTATTCTACTGTTAATAACATTAAGTTGACTCTGTAAATTGACAGTATCCTTATAAATATTTGCAGTACAAATTTTGAAAATTGGTGCAACCCAAGTTTGAAGTGCAAAGAGTGAGCATCAGATAGGTTTCTGGACTGCCTTCTCCATTCCAAATTAAACTCAATGACATAAGATCCCCTCTAGGTACTTACTTCTTCCCATTCATCTATAATGGGTTTTGTTGAAGATTCAAGGTGTCTTGAAAGTTCTAAGGTACTCATTATTGTGGTCTCTCTTCACAGATCCGTGGCAGCAAAGGTGTTAAGCACACATGCACCAAGGCACTCATGTGCCTTATATTCCTTAATCCATTGACACTTCAAACACCCTCTGTTTGAGAGATAGTATGATTCCCATAAGCAGATGTAGAAATCAAAGCTGTTTGGTCCATGTTCACAGCTAACCTTACTGTATATGAGGGTGAAGACTGGGACACACTCAGGGAGGTTGGTCAAGGAGCAGCCTTCCAGAGGGAGAGGTTTGCCTTTATTCCAAGTATACCTGCAACTACAGAATAGACCCTAAAGGTGGTTCTGAGTCAAACCCAGATCTGCCTGTTTTTACAGCCTGTTATTCTGTTATTCCACATTATTTTTCCAATACTTATAAGCTTTACCTCAAGAAGTATTCTTGAAAACCCAGGATTCCCACCAGAAGAAGTAAAATTCCCAGTCACTCTCTAACTGGGTTGGCCTTACTTTAGTAAACTTTTTGCAAAAAGTGGTGGTGTTACATGCCAGTTTTTCTATTTCTCTTCAGCTGGTATGTTGGGGGCTCTGGGAAGGACAGCTAGCCATAGGCCCCCTGGGCTGACCACTTAGTCCAGGGGACTGAGATCCCCCTATGCCAGAGTGGTCTTCAGGGCCACGCCTGGTAAATCGGGCCCTGGTGGGAGGGTGGGGAGAGAAATCCCTCCACAATGCATCCGCAAACTACAGAGGCAGGCTGCACCCAGAAGATTCCACATGCCAGTTTCTCTTCAGCTGGTATGTTGGGGGCTCTGGGCAGGACAGCTAGCCATAGCCCCCCTGGCTATAGGGGAGAAATTCCTCCCCTAAGAATAATGGACCCCATTCAGGAGTTCTTTTCTTCCTAGTATTCATTTTCAAAAGCGCGCGGGCGCATGTATACTTTTAACAACTCCCAAAAATACTCTTAATTCTTGACTGTTTCTAGGGAAAAAAAATGGAATTCCCTAGATTTGTAGGATAGTATTTAAATTGGTCTCTAAAGTCAGTATATATGTAGATGTGACTTCCTATACAGTAGTCCTCTCTGACTGCCAAGCCTAATCCATAAACAATTCATTTATACATGGTATATAGCCCCTCTGATATATTTCCCCTCCTCCACTCCAGAGCCCTTTCTACTCCCTCATTTCCCAATCCGGATTCGTTATCTTCCCCTTAATTAACCCTCTTTACCCTCAGTTCTTTAATTTGTTAGGCACCAAGAGTGACCTCTTGCCCCAACAGATTCTGTCCTTTTGCACACCCCTACAAAGCTCATTATTACTCCTTAACTCTCTCACCTCCAACCATCAGTACCCCACATTTACCCTTTTTACTACACAGTTCTAATAACAGACCAAAGTCGTGCATTGGATTTAACAACCCCCAACTGTTTCAAAAGACATAAAATGGACATGCATTTCTTTTGAATATTTTATGTGTATTTTCTTTAACAGCTATAACTCTTTCTAAATATTCTTTTACCGTGACGATTCTACCCACTTTTTATCTTGTCTTCTCTTTGTGAGCTGTTCAATAAGGACTTTTGGTGGAAGAGCCCCTCAGTTTAATGCTTATAATTGAACCATGTCATGGGGATTGTTGAACTTGTTCTTATGGCCCCCATATGCGCCGATAATGCCATGTGGCATTATTCCTTGTTTGCATAGGCACATTAAAATGAGAAAATACTATACATAAAAATAAGTTCTTGTCTAATAGAGATTGAACACACAAATCTCGTAGTGCAATGGGACCTTACACCCGGAACATTGATATAATGACCTGGCACAGGCCTCAGAAGAATGAGCATCCTTCATTCACCCCTGAACCAGGGAAGCTATCTATGAAACATCCAAGGTTTTTTATAACAACACCTGGAAGCAATCCTCTACCAGGAAGGACCCTACCTGGCTCTGACATCGACCTGCTCAAAAGAGACTTCCCTTAGCACTAAGAAGACTTGACAACAACAATGACCTGCTTACAGGACAGGGTTCTTTGCATTGCCCTTTAATTGTGAGGTGAAACGAGAGGACACTCTGCACCATCCTGATTGCAATATAGGATATGCAGATTCCAGGATCTTTAATACAGAAACATGATTCCAACAACAGAGACTTGTGAAAAATAAAAGGGTATTGGCACTACAGACAATGACCTGGATTAGAGAACTAGTTTGCCTGGAGCCTAGAGTTGGTCATATGCCAGGAAACTTCAGGGGTAGGGTCTCCTTGCATTTAGGCCAAGGCTTTTCCTTTCCATGTCCCTTATATTTTGGTGGGCCTATGCAAACAATAATTGCCACTCTAACATCGTTTTTACTGTCCTCCTTTGACTCTAATCCTTAAGAAAAACAACCCACTTAAACTTTTGAGGTTAACTTAAACTAATATGCATGTGCATGGAAATGTAAAAAAGTACTTTACCTTCAATGTTTAAGGACTTACATAAGTTTTATGTCTTTAGATTGCTTTGTGTGCTGCTAAGAAATATTATGTACTACGATCTGGGGACTTGAGGGCCATAGTAATTGTACATGGGTTCTGTTTTATTTTTCTTAATGTTCTTTGGCTGAAAGTTCAAAGTTAAGATATCAGCATTGGGACTACTGAGAATTTTGCTTATGGGTGATTGTCCTTCCACTGTAACTTTACCTTGTCCTCTTTCTTTGCATCTTTGTTCTCATAATTAAAAATAAAAAATTAATAAAAAAAAAAGTGGTGGTGTTAGATTATACCTTCTTTTACCCCAAACAAAGGTCATCCTTGGTTTCCTTGTATCTGTTTTTTTCTACAATTTAGTTTCACCCAAAACAAAGATTGCTTTATATGTAAACCTGGGCCAGACAGGCTCAGGTTAGCCTGAGCTATCTGCCCTTACTATATTCTTACTGCCCCATTTAGGGGTGGTCTCTGTACTCAATAAAATCAGTTCTGGAAGGCAGCTTGCTAGAGACATGAGATAAAAGATTGTCAAATCATACATGTTTCAACTTCAGCCTGGTTTGGATTATTTCATACATGACCTTCATACGTAAGCCTGCTTTAGATTCATTCACCTGAGCTTGGAGATATGGAGTATGGGGTGACTTTATAGTGGCAGCAGTTTTCCTGTTTTGTATCTACTGTCTTGGAGATAAGATTTGGCAACTCTGCACACCATGTCATGTAATTAATTGTCCACTCTCTGGTTTGCTTCTCAAGACATATTACCAGTGAAATTCTAGAAGATAGCAGGCACATTCTGACACTGAACCTCAAGAACTCTTGTTTACCTGTTTGTTCTTTAGAAATCCATCCATGCTGTACATGGAATCTATTATGCTGAGTGAAATAAGTCAGAGGGAGAGAGATAGACACAGAATAGTCTCACTTGTCTATGGGTTTTAAGAAAAAAGAAAGGCATTTTTGCAATAATTCCCAGAGACAAAAGAGAGG
This sequence comes from Suncus etruscus, assembly GCF_024139225.1. Classification (NCBI taxonomy): domain Eukaryota; kingdom Metazoa; phylum Chordata; class Mammalia; order Eulipotyphla; family Soricidae; genus Suncus; species Suncus etruscus. The sequence goes on from NC_064852.1 coordinate 93,511,723, forward strand.
AGGGCTGGAAGATCCAGCTCACGACATGAAGCTCACCACAAAGAGTGATGAGTGCTGTTAGAGAAATAACTATATTGAGAACTAGCATAACAAAGTGAATGAATGAGGGAAGTAGAAAGCCTGTCTAGAGTACAGGCAGGGGTGGGGGTGTAAAGGACATTGGTGATGGGAATGTTGCACTGGTGAAGATGGTATTCTTTACATGACAGAAAACCAACTACAATCATATTTGTAATCACAGTGTTTAAATAAAGATATTAGTTTAAAAAATGAAATTCATCCATGCTAGAAGTAAACATGCCCAGGCTGGTCTGATGGAAGATGAGAGACTAAGAGGAGCAAAATTGAAGGCATTTCCAGGTCCTTCTATTCCAGCTGACTTTATTTACACCCCTGAGCTCTATCCTGATCTGCTAAATTTGGCTTGGAGTGGCAGGCCTGCCCAGGAACATTTAGACTTATTATTGGTTCTTTAAGCAGCTAATTTTGAATGATTCATTTCATGTACCAACATGGAGCATGTTTTAGGATGAGATTAGCATTTAGATCCATGTCCAAGAAGTAAGCAGATTATCCTTAATAACTGGTGAGCCTCATCCCTAAGCAAGAAGGAACTTTTCACTGATTAGGACTTCAAGCTCACCCTCTTGCCACCTGTGCCTTCAACATACTGGTCAATACTGCTAAGTTTGGATTCAGACTCCAAAATTGTGCTGAATCAATTCCTTATAAGAAATTTTCTTCTCTTGCTATAAATATGCCTTTCTGATTTGGTTCCTCTAGAGCACTTTTTCCAGTACCTGCATCAGAGTTGATCTTCTCTTTTCTTATCACTCTAAATCTGCACTATTTGGCAGGGGCAGGACCCAGAGTCAGTCTGTCTTTTTTACCTTGAACCTTGCTCCCTGCCTTCTCTCTGCTCTAGATTGTCAAAATTCCTGCCTGAAGTTATCAATATACCAGCTCTTGCCCCAATTCCTGTTGCATGTGTCTTCCCATAGAGCAAGTCTGTTCTTCCCTCCCTCCTTCTACTCTACTTCCCATGGAAATCTCTGAGCCTCTTCTGCAGGAACAGAGGAAACTCTTCCAGAATCAGGCAACTTTTACTTGCCCTGTCCCCAAACCCTTTGCTTTCTCCCCAGTTCTGGAGATACTTTGAGCTAGGACTCACAAACTACTATGCTTTGTATTCACTCCATCATAGGGGACTTGAGCTTCAAATTACCCAGATTCAAACTGCCTCAGGAGCAAAGATCCTGACTTCCTGAACTGTCATCCTTGATTTTTCCCTAGTGACTTCACAAGCTAATGCAAAGAAGCCAGAACAAAACAAGCAGTTTTCCTATTCCCAGGCCCTGATTCTCTTGGGGGTGAGGAGCATTTCCTTCAGTACCCTGAGCCTCTAGAAAAGGCAGCAGGCAATGCTGGTCTGATACATTAGCCAACAGTGGTACAATGGTGGATGGGTTTGAGGGGGCCTGTGACTTGTGGACTGTCAGACTTTGAAGGAAGGTACTGTGACAGATACAAGCTTCTTGATCCTTGCCATTCTGACACCAAACCTGGGGTCCCCAGCTGCTGTTTTCTTCAGCAGCCTTGTCACAGGCCAGCAGTCTCTGTCTGCAGGAGATGACATAGCTAAATATGGCTATGTCAGATGCCACACACAGCCGTGGCAGTAGAAGACAGTATAGCAGTTCCGCAAAAATTAGAACACAAACTTACTCTGCAATTCAGCACTTTCATTTTAGGTACACAGCTAAGAAACTGGAAGTTGGACCTGAAACAAAGGTATCTGTACACTCATGTTCATAGAGACATTATGTACAATTCCAAAAGATGGAAACGAACTATATGCTCATGGATGGATGAATAAATAAACAAAACATAGCAGGGACATAAAATAAAATACTATACGGTATTTTAGGAAGTTTTACATTATTTTAGGAAGAAAAGACAGTGATTCAGGAACTAGGGAGATAGCTCAGTTGGCTGAAGGACATCTCCAGCACTGCAAGGAGCAACCCCTAAAAGCATTTATCTGGAAATAGTCCCTTCAAGTGTAATCTCAGTGCCTGACAAAAGGAAGACAATTCAAATTCATTCTACAATACGGAAAACCTCAAAAAAATTATGCTCAGTGAATCAGTCAGTTCCAAATATGGCATGATTACTCTTTTATGGGAAAACCTACACATTCAGAGGCAGAAAGTGTTATAGTCATCACTAGGGGTTGAGGAAAGAGGAAGTGGGAGTTGCTGTGTAATAGTGTGAGTTTCATTTGGGTTAATGAGAGTCATGGAGATGGATCTGGTGGTGGTTGGGCTATGACGATATTTCATGCCACTGACTAATATGTTCAAAAAGGATTCAATTGGTGACTTTACTTTTATCTCGATTTTATCACAATTCAAACTAAAAAGTGGTCGACTTGTGTTTTTCTTACACTTGGACACTTTTCTTTTTTCTTTTTTTTTTTTTATAGAAGTGGCCCAATGTGGGTTAAGTTAGGAGGAGGGATGCTATTTGACTATAAAGGAGCCTAGGTACACTACTCATATGAACTATGTGCTGATACCCATAATTCCCTTGGGTTGACCCAGAAGCCTGAGTAATAAGGAACTATGATAACTCAATTTGCCATCTGCAGTGCAGTAAGGCAAAAAAGCACAGTTATGGCTGGTCTTCCAAGTGTTGCCATTAAAAATCCAGCCCCTGCTGCTAGCACTTGGATGTTGAAGTGCCTTCAGAAGACTTGCTAATTCCTAACTATTTTTACTTTATATCCCACACATGAGGGAGATCATTCTGTGCCTGTCTTTCTTTCTCTCCTCTGATCAACTTCATTCCTCTAGTCCATCCATATCACATCAAATTCACCTTTTCTTATAGGTAAAAGTTTTTCCATTGTGTATATGTATTGTAGTTTCTTTAGTACTTATACAGTCATCTGTTCTTGGACATGGGTTATTTTCAGATTTTGGTTATTGTGAATAGTGCCACAATGAACATAGGAGTGCAAATATCTTTTCTGAATATAATTTTGGGCTCTTGGATAGATACCAAGAACCTGAATTTCTGGAGGCTCAATTACTAGTTTTTTTTAATGATTTATTTAAATACTGTGGTTAAAAGTTTGTTCCTGTTTTTATTTTTCACAATTGCAAAGTTGTTCAGGATTGAGATTCACTCATACAATGTACAACATCTTTCAGCTTCACCAGAGCATATTTTCTGCCATCAATGTCCCCATTTTCCTCTGGACCTCCACCTGCCTATCTCTGGGGCAGACATTTTTTTTCTCTCTCTTACTCTCACTTCTCCTTTTTCACTTTTAGGCACTATGATTTGCACTATTGTTGCTGAAGGGGTATCATGCATATAAATTCATCTCTTTTCAGTACCCAGTTTTTGTCAAGAGTGATCATTTCCAACTATCTTTGTCATAATGATCTTTTCTCTGTCCTAAATGCACTCCCCCACTATTTGTGGCAAGCTCCTGCCATGGATTGGTCCTCATTTTTCTTGTCTCTGGGTATTATTACTATACTATATATATGCATATTTTTATCCCACAAATGAGTATGATCATTCTATGTCTATCCCTTTCCCTCAGACTAATTTTGCTCAGCATATCTCTCCATATTCATCCATGTATAAGCAAATTTCATGATTTCATGGTTCCTAACAGCTGTATATTATTCCACTGTGTAGATGTACCAGTTTCTTTAGTCACTCATCTGTTCTTGGGCTCATTTTTTTTTTCTGATTCTGGCTATGGTAAATAGTGCTACCATGAACATAGGAATGCAGAGATCTTTTCTGCATTGCGTTTTTGGGCTCCTAGGGTATATTCCTGGGATATTTAATTTTTTTCTTTATTTAAACATCTTAATTACAAATATGATTGTGATTCGGTTTCAGTCATGCAAAGAACACCCCCCTTCACTAGTGCAACATTCCCACCACCAATGTCCCAAATCTCCCTCCATTCCACCCCACCCCCACCTATACTCTAGACAGGCTTACCAGTTCCCTCATTCATTCACATGATTATGGTAGTTCTCAGTGTAGTTATTTCTATAACTGCACTCACCACTCTTTGTGGTGAGCTTCATGAAGTGAGCTGGAAGTTCCAGCCCTCCTCTCATTGTCTCTAAGGATTGTTGCAAAAATGACTTTTATTTTTCTTAAAACCCATAGATGAGTGAGACTATTCTGCGTCTCTCTCTCCCTCTGACTTATTTCACTCAGCATAATATACTCCATATACATCCATGTATAGGAAAATTTCTTGACTTCATCTCTCCTGACGGCTGCATAATGTTCCAATTTGTATATGTACCACAGCTTCTTTAGCCATTCGTCTGTTGAAGGGCATCTTGGTTGTTTCCAAAGCTTGTTTATTGTGAATACTGCTGCAATAAATATAGGTGTGAGGAAGGGGTTTTTGTATTGTATTCTTGTGTTCCTAGGGTATATCTCTAGGAGTATTCCTGGGATATTTCTGTATCATATGACAATTCCTAGTTTTTTGAGTAGTGTTCACATTTTTTTATTTTCGGTTTTTAGGTTTTGGGGTCACCACTGGCAATGCTCACGGGTTACTCCTGGCTGTGCTCAGAAATTGCATATGGGATACCAGGATTCGAACCACCTTCTGTCCTGGATGGTCTGAGTGCAAGGCAAATGTCCTACCACTGTGCTATCTCTCCAGCTCCTCGTGTTTTTTCATTTTTTTTTAAAAGGTTGGAACAATCCACATTCCGATGATCAGTAGATAAGGGTTCTTTTCTCTCTACATCCCTAAAAATACGATTTTTGGTTTCTGTGATGTGTGCTGTTCCCAAGGTGTGAGGTGGTATCTCATTGTCCCCCCCTCCCCCGATCTCATTGTTCTTTTAATTTTCATTTTCCTGGTAAGTAATGCAGAGCTTTTTTTTTTTTCCTCACAATATTTGTAGGCCATCTGAAAGTCTTGAGGAAGCTTCTGTTCATCTTTACCCTATCATTTTTTGATGGAGTTGCTCAATGGAAACAAAATCTGAGAACAAACTCTGGTCTACAGAAAGAAGCTTATTATGGGGGAGAAGAGGATAGGACAGGTAGGTAGGGAACTTGGACAATAATAAAGGGAAGCAGACGTTCCCATGGAGGGTGTGGTCTGAAATGTCTTATGCATGAAACCCTACTATTAAAAATATTATAAGTCATGGTGCCTACAATTTAAAAGGAAGGAAGGAAGGAATGGATGAAGGAGAGAAGGAAGGAAGATTTGCTAAGCTTTTGAGGACTCAGAGCCGATGTTAGATATCTAATGCATCTGGGAGCTTATTCACCTTGTGCTCTCTGCTCTGTAATAGTGGGTGTCCCCTTCATCACACAGCCTAGTTATTTCTTGCTTAAGACTAATATCTCCTTGTCTGCTTAGTCAGCATTTGCCTCCTTCAAAGACCAGGTCAACTGTCAGTTTCACAGGAAATCTCAGGCCAGTAGAAAGGTCTTGCATTTATTAAGGGATCTGGTACAGTAACATTACCTCTAAGTGCTCATTATATTTACTTGTTTGTGGGATTCTTCAATTAGTCTTTAGTCGTCCCCCCCCCCTTGACAAATTATAAGGTCCGGAACAGAGACTTTCTTTCACCATTGTATCCTGAGTCTATAGAAGGCTTGGCACTGGGTAAACAAATGGACAGAGAACTAAATAACTATATATGTAATTAAGGTTCTTTTCTAGTTTATAAGTTAGGGATGCTGTGGTGATTTGGCTACCTAACCTCAAATTCTTCTTCACGTAGATTAGAGTAAATTAAGATTACTCTACTACAAAAGATGGAATATATTTTTGACTTGAAAAGAAAAGCTTTTCAAGATGAGTCCATGGTTAAGTATATTGTAAAGCCTATGCTGATTTTTACAAAGTCCTGAGCGCAATTTGAAACCAAATGACACCTGTTTTCTTTTCCTCAATTTGGGCAGTCATTGATCTCTAGTCCCTATTCAAAAGGAAATGCCATTGAATTCAGGTAAAATCTATTTAACCTGCATGGTATTCAAAATTGGCACAAAAAGCTTAGCTCCTGGACACTGTGCCAGTGACCTTACTAAGCAAGTATGTTAAACACTTAAATGTATAATTTTCTACAGGCGCTTTGGGTAAAAACATTCTTTCTTCTTTTTTCACATCTTCCAGCAAACCTCATTATCCTTCCTGTGACCCTGTAGGCATCTCATTTTCTTTTGGCTTGTTTGCAAGTTTTAAAATATTAGCTGCATCTCCTGCTTCAGAAAGGCTGCTCGGCTACTGCTCTCCATTCTGAGAGTGTGAATTCTTTCTTTCTCTGTGCCATTACCACCTTGAATGGACTTGAATGTACTTTTAAAGAAGCCAGGAATAATTAAAAATATCTTTATTAAGTGAACTAGTTTGTCTTGTGTGGATATCCAAGGGGCATGTACTGTAGAAACTAACGTTAAATAAGGTGTCAGTGACCATGTACTTGGGAGGAAAGGAAGGACAAGTACAATAGTCTTCTAACTTTCAAGCTGGGGAGGTTTGAGATTAGAGTAGTAAAATAAGAACAGTGATACTCAGAGGTTACTAGCTAAATTTGTAATTAAATATTAACTATAAAGGAATACTATATATTATATATTATAAAAACATTTTGGAGGGCATACCCAGTAATGCTCAGGGGTTACTCTTGGCTCTGTGATCAGATATTACTCCAGGAAGTACTCAGGGGACCGTATGGGATGTTGAGGACCAAACCTGGGTTTGCCATATGCCAGGCAAGTAACCTACCCGCTGTACTAGCAACCTATTCTCCTATAGAGTGGTAAACACCTTGCAGCTGATATTGAGGTCTGTGAGGCAGTAAAATGCTTAACATCAACGGCTTCAAGAATTTATTCAGTAATTTGAATTCTCTAGAAAATTCAGGCATTGGCAGAAAGCATATTACTACATAAAACATTACCCTGAAGTCAGAGAGAGAGCTACCATGTCAAGGCTGCGTTTGAGCTCTGACTCTTCAGGGCTCCCCAAATACTGCAGGGCATGATCCCTATAAAATAGGGAATAAGAAGGAAACATCTCTGCTTCTGGTATTCTTGAACTATTATATTACATCACACAGTAAGACATTGGTCTGCTCTATTATTTCTCAAGGTGGACAAGGAGTGCAGAGAATTAAAAGATTACAGCACAACTTCTCAGAGTCTTACATGAACTCATAAGTGCTAGGACTCTCCTGAAGATTCTCAGTGGATTTCAAAAGTGGATTTTAAATTTATTTGAAGATATCATTTTGGGCTTTTTTTTTTTATCCCTTCCTTTACATTTGTGTTTGTTTCTTTCTTTTTTTTTTTTTTGAGCAATTACTTGAGTTTGAGTCAAGTAAAAAAATAGTAATGTCCAGAATTTAAGGAAGTTAAGACATTTCTTCAAGTATTTACTAAATGCACACATCATTGAGAATAGACTTTAAAATTGAGTTTCTCCTTGTAGCAGCAATATTTGAAATAATTAAAAAGTAAAAATAATCTAAATGCCTCTTAGTATATTAACCTATGTGTTCTATTAAAATATAATGGAATATTATTCAGCTACAAGAAAGAATAAAGTACTGATACAAGTTATATCTATCTATCTATCTATCTATCTATATATATCTATATATATATAGAAAACTTCCATATATATATGGAAGAAATCTGAAAATATTATGCAAAGGTCATATTATGTTGCTCCCCTTATCTATATACTTGAGTATAAGCCGAGCTTTTCTGGCACAAAATTTGTGCTGAAAAACCCGAACTTGGCTTATAATAGGGTCACATGTACCGAATCAAATGCACGTTGTCTCCAGTCTTCTGCCGTCTGCTGGAGGGGGTGGTGCTTCTGCTCAGTCCACAAGTCCTTGCTGAGCTGAAGAGGTAGGTGGCTGAACTGAACTGGATGCCACTGAACTATTTAACCCACAATACTCTGCGCTTTGTATGAGAGCAATAACAGTAATCATGATGATAACTGCGAATTCAGTGATGATAAAATTTTATGCTGATACCCTCATATCAGATACAACTTAAGTTCTATTTGGACATACAGATGAGGAGGAGGAGGAATCCTTAGTGATTTAGCTTGATTACCTGTTAAGCTATGGTTTTCTTCACTTTATTTAAAGTTTTAAAGTTATTGTTGCTAGTTAAGTTTTTCTTTAGCAATAAATATTGAAAAACATTTAACCTACTGGTTTCTAAATCACTGTTTATTATTGTTTGGGGTATATATTTTTATTTTTGAAATTTACCAGTGGCTGCTACATTTTTCACATCAGCTTATACTTGAGTTTTCCCAGTTTTTAGGGTAAAATTTGGGGAATTGGCTTATACTCAGGTCGGCTTATACTCAAGTATATATGGTATATTAAGTGTCAAAAAACATAAACTAAGAAACAGAAAGAAATTTATGCCTTGTAAGAAGTGGCAGAATAGAATGAGAAATGATTATGAGCATTACTAGCAAGGTATGAAATTCCTTGTAGGAATGTGGAGAATGCTCGAGACAACAGAAATGAAGGTTGTAGAATCTTGTAAATATACTAAAACCTACTAAACGAAATATTTTATAAGGGTTATTTTGAGGGAATAGACATCTTATTTCAATTTTAGAATGCCCAAGATTTTCTCATACCGATGGTCATCCCTCCCACACTATAGGAATTGAGAACAACACAATTTCTAGTTAACAATTATATTTAATGAAGATACTAGCTGTACAGGAGATATACATACATACAATTCCTACACATTAAGGTAGCCCAATTATGAAAACCAAGAAAAATGTATTCAAAATTATATACTAAGTAAAATAAATAAAGTAATTATTTGGCACAGTATTATGTTGCAAATAAATAACTCTATACCATTGATTGAATGAACTATTTACAATCTATTTGAAAGTGCAAAATAATTGCTTAAAATTATTTGTAATAACATTTAAATCCAGAAAATATGTATTTTTTAAATTAGTAACAATAGTTAGCCAATAGTAAAGGTTTTTAATGCCCAGGAAAATATTTTAATTTGAAAAATGTTTTGTGCATATTGTGCTCTTCTGAAATGTTTTTATTTTTAACCTTAATTCTGGCCATTTTAAAAACCTTAGAGTTTCCTAGTGGAATTCCTACATGTGTGATCCTGATTTATAGGTTTATAAAAGTCACATTGTAAACATAAATATTATTCCATATATCATTCTAAAATTACAGAACAGTCCTCCAAAATGATCAAAGTAGCCATATTGTTTTATGGTAATGTAATCAGTTTCATTTCTGTCAGAGGTTAAGTCTATGAAGATGAAATTTGGTCTTATGTGCTTCCTCAACACCTTCTCAGAACCCCATGCTTCAAATTATGATGCTGACTTAAAAATTATGAAACTCTCCTGCCACTGATATATCCAAATAAATCCCATGTGTAGCAACATCTGACCTGTCAACATTTCTAGAAAAAATGTCTAGGGACTGAATGAATATTTGTTTAAACAATGAAATTTCTATCACACTCTTCTTGTGGGCCTCACTTTATGTGGCAGTAAGATGGCACAATTGGAAATGAAATAGGGTAGCTACAAAATGGACATTCCTAAGCTAGAGAGTGCAAGCTTTATGCAAGTCAAATAATTTCTTCTCTCATCATGATGCTGGTAAGCTGAGTTCTGCCCTGAGAAATCTCAGGAAGTGTTTTTACTTGTTTTGTAGAAATTCTCTAGGGATCACACATCAGTAGTAGCATAAATGACAATTTTTTTGAAAGATTGTAGACTGGAGACCAACCATTGTTCTGGCACTTTAAATGTCTATGGTCTACGAGGCTCTAATCTGTGTGACATCTGTGATAACGTTCTCTGGTTGTCAATCACATTTAATTGCCGTACATAACTCCGGACATCCTGATGGTTCTTATTAGCCTGGGCTGCATCAAGATCTGTTAAAAGAGAAAAGCACAGAATTGGCCATGTATAATATATGCATAAAAGATACAGCTTTATTTTCTTCAGCCACTTATTATGTACATCAGATTCTTGTATTCCCTCAAGCCCTTTCCCCACAGCAGGTTCGATGAAATACTTCCACTTGGTTGTTCAGTTTCCTTCTTTTCTTCACAGAAATCACCTATTTTGGTTATTTTCCTTTGCATTCATTGCACAGAGGAAAAATAAACGTCAGCAAAAAGAAGTGAAAGCATTTCCTGAGTGAGACCATGGTTATGCATTAAAATTCCATCCCTCACCACTCCACCTGTGTCTCATACTCTGGCCTCTGCCCCCTTTGATCCTGATGAGGACTAAAAGCAAAGGATATAGTTTTCATTAGCTTTTAACCAAGACCCATTATACCTGAGTTGAAGAGAAGCAAGACACAGAGACTAGCCAGTCTGATTCCTCTTAATTCTTGCATAAAATATGCATCATTATAAAAAAAACTGCACATTCTTAGAGACTGTCCATATTCAGAAAGGGAAAAAAATAACATCTGGCTGAAGTCAGAAATTCAATAAGACCTTTGATTCTCTGATGACCTTTGTCTGAAATTCCCATCACCATTCAGCTCTAATCCTACTTTTTGGCCCCCTGGCAGCCCTCCACCCCCAATTTCCACCATCTCCAAGCCAGTGAGCCACAGAGCTCTGAAGTTTAAGTGGTCTGCCTGTGGCTGGGCAGGAAGAAGCAAGGTTGATGGTGAAATGGAAGCAGGGGCCTGTCCCCTTGATGTGACTGCTCAGTTCCGATCACATGAGAATCTGTAACCCTAGTTCACAGAGCTTCCTATTTTTTTTTTAGAATTAGAAACTTCTAGATATTTTCCTGAAAACTCACCCTATTTTGAAACTGCACCATTCTGTCAAAGCAGGAGAGGAGGAGACTGCTTTGCTCAGATCCACCCCTCTGCTACTGTCCCACGGCTCCTGGCATAGTCAGCTTGGCAGAGTGGGAAAGTGGGATTGGCCCAGCCAGACTGTCTGGACTCTGGACCAATGTCCCTTCCACTGTAGTGTATTGCACTCTCTGGTCCATGCCCTTTTCTTAAATCCACACACCGCTCCCAAGACTATGTGAATGCCATCTGCATGAGGGATAGGGGCACACTGCAGGTCTGAGCGCAGAATAGCAGAGCAGAGCTACAAAGGCCCTTGCTTGCTCTAAGAAGAAACTCATCAGTGTAATTATCACATATAAATAATACCACAGTGTTTCATTTCCTTGCTTCTTACTGGCAGTGTACTTTACATGTATAATATACTGTAATTACATTGTACATATTCCCACAATGTTTATGGATCTATTCTTACAGCTTTATCTATAGATTGTTGACTTCAGAGCTGAGCAGCTGTTGTTTACCAGCAGTTACTGATAACTTCAACAAATTCAGTGGAGATTATAAAAATCTAATAATCCTCCCTCCCCCCATCCACTACCACCATTCTCCCTATTCTAGAAGATGTAGAAAAATGTAGGATTTACTTCCAATGAGACTCATAAAATGAGGCCTATTCTATATTGTACATGGTGGCTCTGATTCCTGATACCTTAAAGGACCTTCTCAAGTCTACACACCTGATCAGGGACAAAATTTTGTGCAGAACATTTCAGAAATTTCCTAAACCTTCCTAAAAGGCTACTGATTATAGATTATAAACCCTGTCTGTAGACTGGTAGGAATCACTTTTATACTCTCATATTCACTGCTTTGTGATCATGCCTTTATATACCCAGTAAATGGTTAGATGAAAAGATGAGACCACTTAATCTTGGCATGAACGGTTCATAATGTGCAAGACTATTCTCGTTTTTGAAGGAACAGGAGGTGCAATTATTTGAATCCATGTTTTTGAAGGTCTACTTGCTTCCCAGGCCAAAATTATTTTTCTGAAATATCCATAGAAGAAGGAATAGTTAGTAGTTCTGGCAGCCCTTGTGAGCATATTTTTGCTTTGGGGGCCAGTCTCTTGCTAGGAGGAACATGCCCTAGCTTTTAATTAGCAAGATAAGAATCTCCAAGTCGAAATATTAGATTTATTGGAAGAGATGATATTTGTAGCCTCCGAGTCACATCCCTTCGAATGATCATGTTACTTCATGAGTCAACTGTCTTCAAGTGACTCACACATTTCACTGATTTCAGGTGGGGCCACCTCCTCACTTCTAGTTCCAATGGAACTTGAAATTCCAAGTTCCATGTAAACTTTTCCTGTCCTGCAAAATCTCAGTTCAAAAGAAACAGTAGCATTGATAGATCTGGTATGATCTGTGGCAAAGATGCCACTAAATTCCCAACATAATAAATGTCATTATTCCTTGGTAAGACCATTGTACACTAAAGAACTGTGTCATACCAGTTATGGTGCTCTAAGTTCATTTTTAAGAATAAATCACTATATTCACCTGGCAACAGGTGAACATGAATAGAAATTCCTTTTAAAGGACCTTTTTTTTTTTACCAATGTACTACACACATAGCATCTCTCACACCCTGAGAGACAATACATATTATCTTTCCCCATTAATAAATGACATGAAGGGTGGATCTGAGTTTCTCAACCTCAGCATCAAGCAGTGAGTCACAAAGAGCATTGATTTGAGACAGGATTTGGTGGCAATCCTTTTACAGCTATCTCTAATCGCACTGGAAAGGCCAATTTAATTCTTCTGAAATTCATTCATAAACATATGCCCTGGTGGTATCTAGTTTTTTCACAATGGAAGTAATTCTGGTTTTACAATCCCTAAGGATCATGGATCCCATGAATGTGTGGCTGCAAGATTCTTCCATTCAGTCAAATGCTATCCTGATTTCTAATGTCACAATAGTCTCATTAAAAAACTTTATCACCAAGCCTCACACTGCAACATGCTATGGTATTTTACTTACTGAAGGGCTGGCTCCTGCAGTATCTCACGGTTCTGGCAGTATTTGCAATCATGCGCTAAAAAGAAGAAAAAAGAAAGACTGATATTTAAGTAAGCTTAGCATGGAATTCAAAAAGAAAACAAAAAAACAAACTATGATTTATTTCAGCAATATCTGGCACCATGAAGAGTAGCCCACTCTGAGGTGTTGTCTTTCCAGAGGCAGCTGACTGATATGAAACCTGTTTAATTACTATATAGAGGCAGCCACTCATACTTGGCATTTTTCAGGTAAGGAATAACCAATGATAGAAGTCTTGTCTAATATTTGCTTCTTCTTCGGGATACAAAATAACAATCTAGGGGCCAGAGCAATAGTTCAGCGTGTACGGCATCTGTCTTACATGCAGTCAAACTAGGTTCTTTCCTCAGCACCCCATATGTTTCCCCCAACTACCACCAGGAGTGATTTCTAAGTATGGAGCCAAGAGTAACCCCTTAGCATCACTAGAAGTGGCAGGTGTGGGACCCCCCCCCCCCAAGGCAATCTAACATTTCCTGAGACTATTTTATTGTGGGGCATAATTTTCACCATCTTGCTTTGGAAGTCATTGTGAATTTGCAATGTAATTTGTCACTAGAATTTGGTTTTCTAGATTATTATGATCTGGATACCCATAGTGAATATATTCCACTTTGTCATTTGTCTATTCACTGTGCATTATTGTCTTTTTAGTCTTCCAGCAAAGGTATGTTTTTTAAAGGTAAGTTTTATTTTCTTCCTTTCCTTCTTCCATCCATTCTTTTTTCTATAGCTTTATTTTAGAGCGTAACACAAACACATGCACATCTTATAAATCCAGAAAATACTCAAAGTAAAGTAAAAATATAAGTCTCATTTCGCACAGGGCAACCAGTATTTAAAAAGCATGATTTTGTTTGTTTGTTTGTTTGTTTGTTTTTCAGGCCACAGCCATTTGATGCTCAGGGGTTATTCCTGGCTAAGTGCTCAGAAATTGCCCCGGCTTTGGGGGGGGGACCATATAGGACGCCGGGGGATCGAACCGTGGTCCTTCCTTGGCTAGCGCTTGCAAGGCAGACACCTTACCTCTAGTGCCACCTCGCCGGCCTCATTTTTTATAGACTAAAGTCGAACTTTATATATTTATATTTTACTGTGACTTGAAATTTTCTTACCTTATTATGACTGATTTCCACACCACTTACATGGAAAACCTATTAGGGACCTGGGAGACCATACAAGTGGTAGAACACATGCTTGCATGCTTAAAGCTCTGAGTTCCAGCCCCTTCATCATCAGGTAGAGCCCCCATCAGGGCATCTCTGGGTGTGGCCCACTATTAAAAAATCTTGAAAAGACTAGAGAAAAAGCACAGGGACTAAACACAGATTGTCTTACATGTGGCCAACCCCAGGGTGGTCCTAGGTATCACACCTGGTTCCTGAGCACCACAGGAACAATATACACAGAGCCAGGAGTAAGCCATAAGCACAGCTGGATTAAAAAATATAAAATCTTGAAATAAGTATATCAGCTGCAAAATAACGTTTTAAACATTGTTAATTTGTGTGATCTTGATTTTTTTTGTAAAAGTTTTTTTTTCTTTTGTTTGTTTTTGGGTCACACCCAGCAGTGCTCATGGATAATTCCTGGCTCTGCACGCAAGAATCACTCCTGGTACTGCTCTGTGGACTACCTGGGATGTTGAAGATTGGGTCGGTTGCAAGCAAGGCTTAAACTATCACTCCCTCCTCTCTTTGTAAAGTTTTGGCTGCTATTGTGAGGCTTTTGTATTCTATACAGACAAAATTACGAGAGGAAAAAAGAAGAGCAGAAACATGAGGGAAAATATCGGGGAGACCTCAGCACCAGTTCTTCACCCAGTGTTGCTTATAAAATTTTAACAGTAACTAGGAACATGACTTCCCCCACAACTCTAGGCATTGTGTCAGGTCACTTTTGCTGCTCAAACTCTAAAAACGCAGGGTCCCTTAGATATAGAAGATTTAATTCCAACACCGGGGAAAAAAGTGACAAGTCAGGAAAGGATTGGATCTCTGTGTGATTGTGTAATTCCAGCTGTCGTGTCTTCTCTCTAGACTCTTGGCTTGACAATGCACTGATAATAGCTTTCAGAAAACCTATGCAGTGTTAATTTAAAAAAATCAACTTGCTTGTCAGGGAAAAAATTATGAAAGAGTTTAAAGCTTTACAAATACACATATACGGCCATTCAAACATCCCTTTCCTGAACACTGCTGCTCGGTGCAGTCTGACAATTGTTGAGTGGGTCCGTACCAGACAATTTCTCATCCACAAAGAGGCCATGGAAATAGTTCGAACTTCACTTTCATAACGGGTCCTAAAAACCAGCATGCTGAGCAGCATGAGAAATATATTACAAATACCTCCAAGAAAATGTAACATACAATGTACAATTAGCCTCTGATATATAGAGCCCTGAAATAAACAGTAACTATGATAATTTTCCTGCTAATTTACTTTAAGTTGTTTTTTCACTTTCCTAAAGGCTCTGCATTTGAAGGGCACAAGTATATTCCGTGTAGAATTATTGTAATTCTTCAGATATTGAATGGAGTGTAATTACTGAAAACCCTGGGAAATGCTGCCAGTATGGCCCTCTGAAGAATAATAAAACAATTAGCAGGGGTCAGAAACCTCTTCCTATACGATTTTGTAGGGAGTAATTGTTCTGCTTTTTAGTTTTGAAAGCTAAAACATTTCATTCTGACTTTGGTTTAAGACTACTCTTTACAGCTATACTAAGGCTTCATAATTTTTAGCTCATTATGTAGTTTAAAATGTGAGAACAATTGTTTAAATCAGTAATTTCCAGCTCTCGAGTTCATTCTACCTTTCTAAATCTTTGATTAATTTTAACAATGGTTTTAATTTTGACGTATCCTTTTTAATTGTACTCAAAGATAACTTCAGTTTAACTTTGAAATCCAAATCTGGCTTTGCAATGAGGTCCATTCTTTTCCTTTGTGAGGTCTGCACAATGATCCAGTAATAGGAAAAAAAAACCCCAAAACAGGGGGTGGCCCCCTTTAAATTTACTTTCCCAGGGGGAAGGAGAGGTAAGTATGCCACCTGGACCCCATCCT
Organism: Suncus etruscus; assembly: GCF_024139225.1. Taxonomy (NCBI): domain Eukaryota; kingdom Metazoa; phylum Chordata; class Mammalia; order Eulipotyphla; family Soricidae; genus Suncus; species Suncus etruscus. The sequence continues at coordinate 93,527,789 of NC_064852.1, forward strand.
TTTGGGCACCCATTGACAGCAATTTGGGATTTTTTTTTTTTTAGGGGAGACCCACATCTGGCAGTGCTCAGGATTATCCCTTGCTCTCTGCTCAGGAGTGAGCCCTTGGTAGAGTTCAGAGGATCTTATTCAGTGCTGGGGATCAAACTGGAGTTGATCCCCAGTTTGCAAGGCTCCTATACTATCTTTTCAATCTGAAACAAGCAATTTGCAAGGGAGATAGGGAATACCTGGTAATACTCAGGGCTTACTCCTGGCTTGATATCCAGAAATCACCCCTGGAAGGTTGAGGAGATAGTACGGAATGCTGGAGCAATTTTTAAATATGTTCCTAATAACTATACCCAACTATAATGCTCTTTCCTGGTGCTGAATAAAATATGTCAATCACCTCCTCAGCTCCTTTCAGGTTGCATACAGTTTCAGGGCGTTGCCAACCACTAGGACTGTGGCTGCCATAAAGAATATGGTCCTCCCAAACACAGCCTCTTCTACTTCTCAGCAGTTCATTTATCAGAACTATCCTTGCCATTTTGAAATAACTTTGTTCTCCCTCCAGTCTCTTTGTTTGGACCCTCACTAGGGTGAGGTCCTAAATGAATCCAATTAGAAGGTATAAAGAATTGTAATTTCTCTTCATTGATCAGGATGATGCCAGACATCTAGTTCCCAGGTTTTTTGTTTTTGCTTTTATTCCCTCTCCACCCACCAACCCTACCTACCCCGTGCCCCATCAGGTTTAGATCCATACTCAGGAATTTCTAAGGGGTTATTCCCAGCTCTGTGCTGAGAAGTCATTTCTGGAGGTGCTTTTGAGGCTGAAGCAGTGCTGAGGCTTAGAGCTGAGCCTCCCACTTGCTAAGCATGAGCTCCAGTCTATTGAGTTCTCCTTAGTCTCCAGATTTTAAAAGGCGATGTGACTGGTGGGAATTGACCTGCTTTGTAGTAAATGGTGCCTCTTACTTTGTTTTGCTGAGCTGCCACCAAGCCTCAGCTGCTTTTTCTGGAGACATGCAGTTAATGTCTCCATCAAAAGAGAGATGCAGAACACAGGAGAATTCTTTGTATCTTTGCAAAACCATGCAGTTAGCCTGGACTTAGGTCTCCCTTGTCCCCATTAACAGGGACTGGCAGCTTCCTTTTGGGTGGTCTCAGTTAATGTGGGAAGAAATCAAATTGAGAAAGATATGGGCTCTAAAATCCAACTGCTAGAACAAGAAAGCCAAGATGCTGGTCTTTGGATTGGCAATCCTGGGGGGAAAAGAAGGGTACAGGTGGCCCTCTTGGAACAGGCCAGGGAACTTTCTGGTAAAGTCAGTCCAGTGAGAAAATTCCTGAAGACTGCAAACAGAGCTCACGTCTTTTCTTCTTTCATTTTTTTTTCGTACCAAACACAAGGCTTAGGGTACTCCCATTAACAACTGGATTATTAAAGCAGCAATGTGCAATTGAGGGGCCAAGAAAGCCAAACACACACATGCAGAAGGTTCTTGAATTGTAGGTTATGAAAGACTGTCACATAAGTACAGAAGCATGTCAGAAGCCTTACACCTTCCCTGACTCCAGCACCTTTTGCCTTTCAGCTGAGAATTAGCCCCTCAGTGTCTGGTCATGCAGGATTCTCCCCAAGAAAGCAGCCCCTTAGCTAGCTAGTGTGTTCACTCCTTTTGGGACTCTGACTTCCAGTGCCATAGAGTCATTATCTTTCTTGTTATCTTAGAGCAATTCTAATTATTACTTCAATGCTTAATTGCAAAAATAAAGCTATTTCTATAGTTCCTCTCCCAGCAGGTTGATGGATTTTCCTCCAGATAGGAACTCACAGGGGAAGATTGAGGAAGGGGCTCAGAAGGAGAACATGAGGCAAACGGGGAAGGAACTACCCTCAGGTGTTTCTCTTTCTGTTCAAAACAGATTGACTGGGCCAGAGAGATTGGAGGCAGTTGGATCCCAGACACCACAGACGGTCCTGTGAGCCCTGCTATAAGTGATCCCTGGGCACAGAAATAGGAGTAAGTCCTAAGCATGTAACTCAACTCTTCCCCTGCCAAATACTAAATAAATTTAGAATGACTGAAAAGATGATGTATATCCTGAGTCCTGGGTTACAAAAGGACCAGTACAGAGATAAATGTCCAAAACAAGGGAAAAGTTAACATAGAACCATAATAAACACTTGGACTTGGACCATAGATTACAATACAATAAAATAGTATTTGTGGATGAAATTTGTTACTAAAAACCCATTAAAATGCCTTAGGACACTGTCCTATCTCACAAAGTCTGACACTGGAACAAAATGAGCTAATTTTTTACTTTACGCTACTTCTTTCATGCTAGAGGAACTCAGTGGACCAAACAAAGAACTGGGAGCAGCACCCTTACACTCTTGGAGAGGAGGCAGAGAATAAAGAACAAAATCAAGATCATTGCAGATGTGAGACCAGCAACAGGACCCATCAGGCCATCTGCTGGAGAGTGCTGGGTGTGGAGCGTTGAAGGATGTTTGAAGTCTGGTCGGGAAAGAATGACCACTCTGAGGACAGAAACCATGAGCTGAGCCCTCAGTAATGAGGAAAGAGAAGTCAGGTTAAGAATAGGACAGAGACAATTTCAGGAGACAGAATGGCTTGGAGGCAGGAAGGAAAAGATAGAAGATGAGTTTCACCAACTTGACCTGAGTTCACAAACAAAGTGTGAAGTGAGACTGGACAGGAGCTCATGGTCACAAGCCTGGATCTGGCTATATTAAGCTACTGTATTTAATATGCTGCACAGAATTACCTCTCTCAATATTTTGCTTTTTGATACCCCTTTGAGTGTTACTGTGAACCGTTTTACATCTTCTGTTAATTTTTAACATTACATAAATTTATGTTTTTCTTCTCAATTACATATGCTTTTTACATAAAGGCCAAGAATAGATTTTTTTTTGCATTGTTTTATAGTTCCAAGTGAATGTCCTTGCTTGGGCACTCTATACATAGTGTATTGTTTTAAAACACACCTTTTAGGGAAAAATGTACATTTTAGCCCAGTTTCTGAAAGCTATAAAGTAAGAATACTTTCAAAGTAGAATTCTGTTGTGTTAAAAAGCTTTGGGATTTAGGTGGACCGGAACGTTTAGGTTTTTACTCGAAGTCTGTTTTCTTCTATAACTTGAGTTAACCAATCTCGTGCTCACTCCAGGACTCTAATAATATTATCAGTGATAGAAAACATATTGCTGTTAATTATGTAGTGACATGATGGATGATACAAAAATAAAGGGATTCAAAACATTTTCTGTCCTTAATGAATTCGCTTCTGTCAGTGTTCTCAGAAGTGTAAAAGCTTGCTCCAGGTTTCTTATTTTAAATAGAAATGGTTATCTTAGAAGCAATATTCACACACAAACATGCCTAAATATGGAACATCTGCAACAGAAGCGACCTTCTACCACAGTAACGACTGTGGCTATCAGCTGGTTTTAAGCAGTCCAGGGCAGTGGCAGCTGGCAGCATATTATCCTCTTACTAGGATTGCTAGCCTACCTCTGAAATGTTATAAATATTCATGTATGCCACAGAAAGCCACAAAGGGCTTTATTCAAACATTTTTTGAATACTCCTTTATGCTCCCCCCAAAAGAGAGAATGTCTGCTTTGCTTTGCTTTTTCTCTTTTGCAGAAGGATCAGCGTGTGAATTCTTTTTTTTTTTTTGTTCATACACATAAATCCTGAAAGCCAATATGCAAAAAATTCTCTAATCCTCATTTCATACCTCAAAGGTGAAGAGGTTCAAAAATAAAAGGACTTGGGCTTGGCAAGGGGGTTTGCTGTGACAACAAAAAATGCCATCAAGAAAAGGCATCTGTGTTCCTGGCTACCCTGGTGACTTCTGCCCTGGCAGAGACTCTGGGGAGTGAGGGAGAGAGATGAGGGGGATACTGAATCCCAGAACCCCACAAAGCCTACCAGAGCTATTTCTTTATTGGTTGTTGGGCCACACCCAGCTGCTCTCTAGGGTTATTACTGACTCTGTGCTCGGAAATCACTCCTGGCAGGATTAGGAGCTGTATGAGATGCCAGGGACCGAATCTGGTTCACCCATGTGCAAGGCAAATGCTCTAACCACTATGTTATCATTCTGGCTCTAATGTTATCTTGGTCATGGTGAAGAATGACTGGAAGCAGTATTGATCTTGGCCTGTACAGGACGATTTCTGCTCCCCTATCATTTACTAAGCAAACTGCAATCATCCAGAGATAAATGTAGACAGAAGACAGGGTGTTGGGATGTCAGGAGCTAAAGAGTTCATGGCAGAGAAAGTTAGCAACACAGCCAGGTGAGTCCAAACCAATTGAAAAAACCTGGAGACAATTTTTAATATTCCATCTTTTCTTCCTCTCCCAACCACCACATCTAAGTCATAAAGAAAAATCATAAGATTAAATTTTTTACTGAAATGATTAATAAAAAAAATTATATTAGGTTGGGGCTAGAGGAATAGTACTAGAAATAGTAATAGAAAAGCTGTTAGGGTGCTTTTCTTGCACATGGCCAACCCATGTTCAATCCCTAGCATCCCAGATGGTCTCCTGAACAACTCCAGGAGTAATTCTTTAATGCAGAGTCAGGAGTAACACCTGAGCATCACTGGGTTTGGCTTCCAAACAAAGCAAAACAAAATATAAAGTAAAGCTTAGAGTTCAGGAGATGGATTTTTTTTTAAGTATCCTTTGTTTTCTACTCATTTATTGCCACAGAAGTCTCTAACAGTCAATGGGTTACACAGATAATAAATAAGAGAGAAACAGTCCTATTTTCACATGCCCAAGTTTCCGGCTGATCAAACCTGGGCTGAGCAGTGAATGTGATCAAGGCAAAAACCCTAAATGGGAGCAGGATGATCCTCCACTCCAGTGGAAATGAAACTTGGGGTTCGTGATCTTGGCCCTGTGGCTGGTGAAATAACAGGAGGAAAAGTCTGATATCTTGACTACTTTCCAGAGCAGGGTTATCAGGATCACTTAACCTTTTGCTCACTGGGATTCAGAGTTTTGCCAGACATGTGCAAGGGTTGAGGCCACTTCTGGTGATACTTGCCCAGTTTGGTGCTTGAGTAAGCAGTTCTGGAGTGACAGGGTCATTCACAGTTATGCTCAGAGGAGCATGCTGGGGATCAAACTTGGGGTTTCAAGTCTGTTCTCTGCCCCTTCAGTGACTACCCTGCCCTGTCTCTCACTTGAAGTCTAAATTGAGCAAGAAAGAAACTGGAGCTGTAGAGATAGAGTTCTTGTCTTCCAAGTAAGTAGGACAGACCTGAGTTTGATCCCCTGAATCACATATGGTTCCCTGACCCCACAGCCAGGTGTGGATCCCAACTCTCTTGCACAAAAGAAGGCTCTCAATATTAAGTTTCCATCACATTACAGTTAAACTGCTATCTCAGTGGTCTGGTTTATTTTCAATTAAGTAGACTCAGTAATAATAAACTGTGTAGACCTTGACCCTCACAGCTCACCATGTAAGAATCCTTTGCTTTCAAGGGGAAAAGGGGACCCAATAGCCATTGCATATGATCCTGATTCTACCTTTAAAAGACATCAAGATCTAAAAAATACAATAAAACAACTTCTATCATCCTTGATGAATTTTTTTTCATAACTTCTATTTGTTCAACCTAGTTCACTTTCTTGATCAAACGTTCTAAGTCTTGGTCCAATCTCTAGGAAGCCCCGCTTCTTAACCCCTGTGCAGTTGCAAATTTTACAGTACAGCAGTTGGCTCAGCTGTTCCAGTATCCACATTTCTGCCTCAGCCACTTGGAAGGTTCTGGCTCCTTGCTAAGTCTTTAATTTCTGGAAAACAGGTTTCTTTTTAAGAAGTCGGGAAACCATGCTTAATTTTTTCATACAAAGTTAGCACAGACCTTTTAATGTTGATCAAAGAATTACTAAAATGATATAGAAATAGAGCTCTTCTTCCTGTCCTGGTTGATGTGGTTTTGTGTGTGTGGGAGAAGAACCCTATGAATATAGATACTCCAAGACAGGATGTTTTTGAGGAAGGTGCACATATACTCCTTCCTGAGAGATATGGCAATGAGGAAGTCCCAGCCTTGGCTATGAATCTATGTCAGATTGCACTGTGCAATAAGCTCATACCCAAAGCTGAGGGTCCTGGTCCTTCCAGGATTGCTGCAGAGCATTTCAAATTCCCCTGGATGGCCTAAACAAGCTAATTTTTTCATTTGTTTCTATTTTTGCCTCACAATGGTGTGTAGGGATTACTCCTGGCTCAGACAGAGATCAGCAGCGACCTCTGGCAGGGCTTAGGGGACTGTAAGTACTACTGGGGATTCAAACTGGGGCCTGTGGAATGCAAAGTAAGTGTTGGAGTTCTTGTATCTATCTATCTCCACCTCCAACAAACTCAAAAAAATTTTTTTATTTTGGTTTTTGGGCCACACCTGGTGACTCTCAGTGGTTACTCCTGGCTATGCACTCAGAAATTGCTCCTGACTTGGGAGACCATATGGAATACACTATACTAACCTATGCTATGTGACTAAAGAAAGGCTTTGGTATGATCGATTTTATCATTTCACAGAAGATAAAGAAATAAATAGCAAAGTAACTAATGCCAAAAACATTGTTTTATTTGTGGATTGGGCAGTGATAGAAAATTGGAGATGCTAGTTCCACTGTTAATACAAAAAAAAGTTTTTTATGGCAGGTAGTGATAGTACATGGAATGCATTAACTCCAGTTTGGCTTCAATTCAAGGCACATAGTAGCTCTCTGATCATTTTATATAGGAGTATAGCCCTGGAGACCTCACCCCTCCTGGTACTGCCAGGTGAACCATGTACTTCCTGGTACCACTGGGCCGAGCTGCGAGTTGGGCCTTCTCATTGAACCACTGGCCAGACTGGCTAAAATTTCCTGGCAAGGGTCCCAGGTCTCTTGATTACCACTTGGGAAATCGAAACTAAAATCAAACGAAACAATAATACTTAAAAAAAAAAAAAGAGTTTGGGCTCAAGAGATATAGCAGTTAAGGCTCCTGTCTTGCATGCAGCTGTTCCCAGTTCATTCCCTAGCACCACAAATGGCCCTTTGAGCCCTTTTAGGAGTGATCATGAGCCCAGAACTGGAAGTAGGTCATGAGCAATACAGGTTGTGGTCCCAAAACAAAAGAGGAGGTGTGCTATAAAGATTTTTTAGGTTTCCTCTCTTAACTTGGGTGCATTTTATTGAAATAGTCTCTTCACATGGAGATGATCATGGTGGACTACAGCCTTTTATCCACATAAACTCAAATCAGGCTAAACGCATCAGAGACTCAGGCATCCTGGGCCATACAGTTCCACAAACCCTTCCAATAGAACAGCAACATGGAACATTCTGAAACATTCAGTACACAGTGAGGTAGTTGGCTGCTGCTGTGAACCAACACACTGAGACCACTCAATAGCACATGAGAGCTGACAGTATAAAACAGGCCTATTTGAACTAAAATTTCCACAGTTTCTTTACATGCACTCACCTTCCTAACATGGCAGCCTCTATGGAGATGATTTCCTTTATGACGACAAAGGCACATTTTATTTAAAAAAGAAACACTGTAGTTAAGATTATAATACTGTACGTACCATTTTTTCAAAGTTTACTAGATTGTCAATGAATGTCTTGTTCCCCTCATGAGTGAATGTCATATCTGCAAAGAAATAAAAGTTGCATTCTAATCACTAACCGAAATATGTCACAGAAAGAAAGCACAAAAGCACCATTAGATTATGCTGGAGGATTTGCATAATACTGCAGTTGAAAAAAAGCTGATAATAGGCCCCTTTTATGTTAGGTGTTTAACTTTCTAAAACATTTTACCTGAGATTAGTAAAATTTCCAAATGATCTCTCTGCTTTACTCTCAAGTCTCTCCAGCCCTTTCAGAAGAGTTCAGGGGCCAAAGCAAGAAAGAGGAGGAAGGATGGAGACTCCTTCCAAGGAAAGCCTGCATAGGCTCTTAGTCATTCTCTTGTCTACACAACTATTACTCGCTTGTCTCATTCATTTTCTTTTCTTTCTTTTTTTTTTGAACTGAATTCTTTATTTAAACACCGTGATTACAAATATAATTGTAGTTGGGTTTCAGTCATAACAAGAACACCCCACTTCACCGGTGCAACCTTCCCATCACCAATGCTCCCATCTCTTCCCTCCCCCAACCCCCGTCTGTATTCGAGACAGGCTTTCTACATCCCTCACTCAATGACATTGTTATGATAGTTCTCAGCGTAGTTATTTCTCTTGAGATTACCTTTAATGAGCAAAGGCATGAAGGGGGTGAGTGGGGGCTCCAGTTTAGCTACCGTCAGCCTGTAGGCTCTGTGATTTCTTGAAGGATCCTTCCAGGAAGCAAAAAGAAGCTGGTTAATGACTAATAACACTGACACCATTCCCACTACTTCCTACCACACCTATAGCCTTGCCCAATCAACAGTCAGGAAACTGTGAATCAATAATAGCTACAAAAGAATAATAGGATTGGGTAAACACTGATGTGTATTGTAAAACAGCTTCAGGAATGACAGGAAAAGGTCTTTTTTCAAATTTTACTGTTTTAATTAAGTTTTTTAAATAAAAAATTTTAATTGAATTACTGTGAATACAGAGTTCCAAAATTGTTCATGATTTAATTTCAGTCATACCATGTCCAACACCCATTCTTTCACCAGAGCACATTTCCCACCACCTATGTGGGAAAAAGAGGTTTTTCCTTTCTTCTTGGAAAGGATTGGTGACTGCAGTGGCCCAGTGGAAAGTCCCTTTGAGAGCAGATAAGATGGCAAATATGTACAATCAGCACAACCAGGAGACCCCCCTTCTCCTGAGACCCTAGGTCCTCTTGGGTGCCTACACTTTCTGCCTCTGTGCTTGGCACAGCTAATCTGAACTTCCTGTTCTAAATTGATCCCATAATTCCAGCCAAGTCCCACTCACTCCTTTTCTGTCTGTTAATACCTCCTAGGCAACAAAGGAGAAATAATTTTGGTCAGCCCATGGTCGACTTGCATTGGACGGAAAGGGTCTCATGCCCCTGCTTTTCTTAGCTACACAAATTGACCTTATGTGGGACATAAGTCTTCTTTAAGTTAGTTCCCAAGGGTGCCATTCATTAGTCAGACATGCTTGTTTTAGCAGCACTAAAATAGATCATAAACTTCTTAAAGTCATACAAGGACAGATGAAATTTCTGAAATGAGAACTTCAATTCAGCTAATCAGATATTGGATTAATGCAGACAGGGAACAGAACCAAGACTCTGGCTGTCACTTACCATTAAACTTTCAAACTCTGCATAGAACTTCTTGAATTTGCTCGGCAGTTTCTGTTAATGAAATGAAAATGCCACACTCATGTGTCAGATTCCACATTGAGACAAGCATCGCGGGTTACCATTTCTAGAGAAATGTGTTTCTTTAGGCTCTTAATCAAACATCTCTGAGATAGGTTGGATTGTAATCTGCCTTGTCATCTGAGGAAAATATTGCAGAAGAGAAAGAACTGGCCTTTTCAAAAGTCAACCTAGTTGAACCAAGAGTAACTACAGATGCTTTGGTCTTATGCTTTATAAAATGCTTTTTGAAGTGGATCATTCATATTGAGGACTGTATTTTTAGTAAGAGATTTGGAATTAATCATTTTCCCCACTTTAAAACTCATGGAAATACAGAGAAGAATCTTTCTACTTTTTTACATAAGTCTTTATTTTTGCTACATGTTCTCTGCTCTGCTAAAAAAAATAGGTGGTTCTGGGGCTAGAGCAATAGTATATATAGTTCATAGGGTGCTTGCCCTGCACATGACCAATCAGGATTTGACCTATGGAACCCCATATGTTTTCCCAAGCACTGCCAGAAGTGAGTCCAGTGATTCAGAAGTGAGTTCACAGCCATGAATAAGCTCTGGGCACTTAAGTATGAACTACAAACAAATAAACCAAACGGACAAATTTACCAATTTAGTATTTTTTGTTTTGTTTTTTGTTTTTTGGGGCCACACCCATTTGATGATGCTCAAGGGTTACTCCTGGCTAAGCGCTCAGAAATTGCCCCTGGCTTGAGGGGACCATATGGGACGCCGGGGGATCGAACTTCGGTCCTTCCTTGGCTAGCGCTTGCAAGGCAGACACCTTACCTCTAGTGCCACCTCACTGGCCCCCCAATTTAGTATTTTTAATTTAATATATTTTGGGGAATGGATGCTATACCTCACTCTGCTTATGGCTTACTCCTAAAATAGTGCTGGGGATGCAGCAAGTATTTGCTGTGAGCAAGGCAAGCACCTTAGTCTCTGTGCTCTCTTTGACCCCAATTTAGTAATTTAGCAATTTAGTAATTTCTTGTGTTAATATTTTGATATATGATTCAGCGCAATTGACTACATCTGAGCATATCTATACCAGTACGTCAGTTCCTAAACGCCTTTATATCTCTTGGTGTGTACTTTTCTTGAGTCCTGAGTCTTTTAAAGTGTAACCATCCTCCTTCATCAACGCCACATCAGGAGACAGAGTTGGTACCACACTGTTGCCAGCCTGAGACCTGACAAGTCTGATCACAGCCTGGACAACTTTGCATAGGGTACTCTCCCACCCTCAGCCCATCTCTCTACAACCCAGAGAAGGGCTCCTTGCTCTGCCTTTTCTTTCATTCTTGGATTCTCATCACAGTCTCATGAACACAATTATTACCATGTCTTCTATAGCCCTTCATAATAATTTTCCTTTTCTCCCCCCCCTTTTTTTGGTTTTATTTTATTTATTTATTTGTTTATTTATTTTTGTTTTGTTTTGTTTTTGGGTCATACCCAGCCACACTCAGGAGTTACTCCTGGCTCTATGCTCAGAAATCGCTCCTGGCAGGCTCAGGAAACCCTATGGGATGCCAGGATCTTCTGCATGCAAGACAAATGCTCCACCTCCATGCTATCTCTCCAGCCCCTTATTTTTATTTTTATAGGGTAACAATGTTTTACAGTACTACATATGAATACAGCTTCATACATAGATAAATGTATATATTCAACCATCCTCACCACCAAAAGTCTAGTTACCACATGGCATCATCCAAGAGACCCTCTCAAGCAATTCTTCTTTCTTTTGTCTCCCTACAAGTTAAAATTTAGGAAACCCAGAAATGTTTGTAAGAGGAAATTGCAAAGGAATGAAACCTGGGCTGGGCCTCTCGGGTGCTGGAGTCTCATCCCACCTGGAGTGTCTAAACTGGCATGTTTGGGGACAGCTTTCCATGAACAGAGTTGACTTTTTGTTTGTTTGTTTGTTTGTTTGTTTGTTTTTGGGCTACACCCAGCTCAGAGGTTACTCCTGGCTCTGCACTCAGAAATCGCTCCTGGCAGGCTTGGAGGGAGCAGATGTGATGCTGGGAATTGAACCTGGGTTGTCCTGGGTCAACTGCATGCAAGGTAAATGCCCTACCATCCGGCCCCACAAAGATGGCTTTTTAAGATCTGGGGTGAGAGACATTTTTAGTTAGAGCTGTAATTCTTGGTTCATTTGGGTCAGAGATAGCAGGGCAGATAGTAACATGTGACAAGCATAGGTCTCAAACAGTTACTGAATTACACCTTTATTACCGTGTGCTCACTGGAGCAAACACGGAATGTACCAACTTCCCTCCCCTCTCCCCAGTGTCAGCAGAGTGTTTGAAATCACAACTGGGAGAGGTACTAGTTGGTGAGAGTGGACAGAAGCCAGAGCTATGGCTGGGCACTCAGCATGACACAGGACATCTCCCTCCTTCTTCCTTTCCATGTGGTGCTTTGCCATGTGGTTTAATGCTATTTCATGTTTGCTTCACTGCCAGTCTCCTGAGCCAGGAGGCAGCCTATACTGCAGGCAGCCTTGGTTGGGCTATACACCAGGTCACTGAGAAGTTCCAGAGAGAATGTGGGCAAATGCAAGCAGGGAAAACCAAATCAAAGACACCAATGAGCAATAGTTCTTCCTACCAAGAAATATCATTACAAGAAAAGTCACTGGCAGCACAAAGAAGTCAAAGCTGTGGGGCCAGGATTGTGACTCAGAATGCTGAAACTCAGCCTCTGCAGTTGTGAGACCCTGTGTTCAGTCCCTGGCATTGCTGAATATCCTCCCTGATTTAAAAACATTAAAAAATAAAAATAAATAAGGGCTTATAAATGAGTAAAGGTTAATCTGTTCTTTCCACCAATAGGCATGGGTAAAAATAGAAGCTCACGGAAGGATTTGTTCCTATTCCCAGTGAAACTGATGGACTGGCCAATTAAGTCTTTTTCTTTGCTGGCTGCATTCAGACATACACACATTTTCTCTCTCTCCTCCAATCCTCTCTCTCTCTCTCCCTCTCCCTCTCTCTCTCTCTCTCTCTCTCTCTCTCTCTCTCTCTCTCTCTCTCTCTCTCTCACACACACACACACACACACACACACACACACACACAACACCACCACTACCACCCCGCGACAATTTCAATGATGTTTCTACATTCTCTGGCCAGTTGGACCTATACTTGGACTTCTGGGACCACCCTAGGAGACTTGGAATTGGTTTTTTTTTGGGGGGGGCAGTGTTGGGCCACACCTGGTGATGCTCATGGGTTACTCCCGGACTCTACATTCAGGAATCACTCCTGGAAGGCTTGGGGAGCCATCTGGGATGTAGGGGATCCAACCCGGGTCAGCCACATTCAAGGCAAACTCCCTACTCACTGTACTCTGGCTCTGGCCCTTTGGAATTATCTTTGATTTTCCATTCGGTCTCTATGGATAGAAGAGAATCTAGAAAGGTCAGGTGAAGGGAAAAGTTAGGAAGCTACCTGGTGGGAACCCTGGGTCTCCAGGTCTCCAAGGACCTGGGCTACAGAGCAGGGCAGGAGCTTGCCCTCTGGCTACCTGCCTTGGACTGACTGGCACCACTCACCCTAGCATTGTACCGGCTGGGCACGGATCCTCGCATGGCCCACAGGCCTCAGAGATTCCCTCATACCTATATTCAGGGGATGAGCTGCTGTGTGCTGCATCTGCCTGGAATTTTCAGAGAAATCCAAGACAGGAGGGCTTGTGAGGACCTGCCCTATAAACAATGGAAACATTTTGGAGTGACATAAGCAAAAAACAGTTTCTAGGGGGGAAGTTTCAAGAGAGGAAAGAGGCAGAGGAGCCAATAGCAGCCTTTAAGATTCATTGCTAAGGATGTTTCTCTTAGCTTATCCTCACCCTCTCTTTGGCCCCCTCATACAGGCTATTTTTTATTTTTAGTAAGAATCTATTTCTGTATGTTCTATCAGAGATTAATATTTCTTTAACTGTGTAGTTCATGGACAAGGCCTGACTCCTTTTTGACTTCATAGCTAATGAGAAATGAAGGTACTCTCTAGCAAAATCCACAATATATCATGGATCTTAATTTGCTGTAGAAAATTTCAATACACCTGCTTAACATTGGTTTGTAATTAAATGCAAGTCAACTGTTGTACACACATATTCTCTCTCTCTTCTCTGTCCTCTGTCCTCTCTCTCTCTCTCTCTCTCTCTCTCTCTCTCTCTCTCACACACACACACACACACACACACACACACACACACACACAAACACACACACATGCTTGCCAGGCTGTAAAGAGAAACTTAGTACTTGACTGGCCAAACAGTTGGCCTTCTGGCTAATTCTCCTAGGAGCAAAATGACTTCTGGGATAAAAATGGATCTTCTGTCCTGCCTTAATTATAGATAAAGCTTATTGCAAAAGCAATAAGCAGACATTCTAGGGAACAATGGAATCTAAGTGCAAAAGCCTTGTAAGTCACCAAGAAATGCTGTTGAATCATGTCATACCTAAGAAATATTCTAATTATTTACATTTGGCAGACCAAGCAGCTCAGACACCCCCTCCCTTGCCCTAGGGACAAAGGGACAAAGCCTTTTTATATTCATCCTTGGAGACGACTTGAAAAAGTAGACAGGTCACCTCCTTCAAAATGTCCCACCTTTTCCATTGTTCCATGCACATGAGTGATAATTCTACAGAAAAGCCCACCAGTGAGCCAGCGTTTTATTCTTAAGGCAAAAGTCACAGCTGGATCTTGGCTGAAGCTTACCTCCCACGTGAGTGCTAAGCGGCTCACGGCAACGTTACTTAGTCCCATGACGATGGCAAAAAAAGAATTCAGGTTTTTGTACTCCTTACAGCTGAAACACAAGAGGGACATGTTTGAGTAAAACTCCATGACTGAGGGAGACACATAAAGAAAAACAACTCAGAATGCCTGCTTCTGATCCTTGTTTCTATTTTGTCAGGACTCCTTATGAGGAAGGCACTTAGGTGATTTAACACTCTGCAGGGTCCCTGGCAGTGACCATGTTCTGCTATTGATTTCTCCCAGCCACCTGGGCAAGTGGATGGTTTGGGCCAGCTGGTTCAGGCTGTGAGAAGGAATTTCAAGATGCCTGCCCTTGGGATGGTGATCATGTTTTCAAACCTTGCTCAGAGGCCTTCTTGTATATGGGAGCAATGTTCTCATGGGCAGGGGAGAGATATGACTAATCATCCCTAAAGACTTATGGACTTTCAGTCCAAAGACAGACACTTCTGGTGGTGTGAGAGGGAACTTAGGAGCACAGCCATCTGGAACAACTTTTACCTGAAAAATGCTTCGAACTGGTTGAAAAGTTATGATCCATATGGACTCAAGGAATGTTACAGCTAAAAAAGAGCCTATACTGAACTACCCCTCCAAAAAAAAAAGCATTCTACTTTCTGTTTAACTGATGTTGAGAAAGCTGATCCTTTGGAGCCTGTACTTAGTTAATAGCTTCAAAAAATATACAACTGGAAATGAGACATGTGGGTAGCAAAGTTCAGCACAGCTTCTTGGCTTAACTTGCAAAAATAAATAAATAAATAAATAAACAAATAAATAAAATAAGAAGAAGGAAAAGGAATTCCAACTTTTCCTTCTTTTCCTTTCACAAAAGCTCCTTGAAAAGAAGAAAAATTATTCATTTGTAGTAAATGCAAATCCTTCACCCCAAATCAATAGTTTTCTAAAGTCACCACTTAATAATTAAATCCTGTTTGGATTAACATTTTTGTAAAAGGGTAATTAAATGATTGCATTCTTTGCTTGTGTTCTTGCAGAGGTAGCAATGAGAGATTCTGAAACAGTGTGAAAGGGCGAAAATAGAATGTGGAGAAGCTCAGATGTCTAAACCCTCTGGTGGGAGGAATCCAGGCCTTTGCTGCCAGTGGCTCAGAGGCTGCAGGTTGTTTCAAAGTGGCTCGTGGCTGGAGTACCGAGCACTGGCATATGTAAGGACGTCCGCTTCTGTCCTGCCCATGAGGCTCTGGGAGAATGAATACCCTACTTGCCTCTTGAGTGAGTCCGAATGCCTATCTTTACCATTCTTGATAAGTCAGGAGACATCTCTGTGCTCCAGTTTCTTTTTGTGTTTGGTGGGTTTGGGCTTGCATCAACATCTGAAGCTCCAACTACAAAATTTCTCAGCAGGCCAAGGAGCTTACCTAGAATATGCCAAACTAGCCTTAACCCTATCCAGAATATGCCAAACTTCTCCAAAAATGCTACATATATGTGCTCCTTCTGGTATGTGGAAATCAAAAGTCTTCTCCAGCTGGGCTGTGGACATGGGTTCACTCTAGATGAGTGCAGCTTACTATTGGTGAAGCCAGAGAAACATTCTCTCCTAAGAGTTGTGCAACCCAATCACCCACATCAGCAGAAAGAAGAGAGGTAAGAAAAGCAAAGATAAAGAAAAGGAGGAAAAAAAATAATTCCTGAGTTTCTGAAAGGATCTTCCAGGCTGCATATGCCACAGAACAAAGCTCCAGAGGCTTCCTCTTCTCTCACCTTTGGGTGCTGCTTGTTTCTCTCCACACTACAAGGTGAGGAGAGAAAGGTGAAGAGAGAAAGTCTCCTAACAATGGCAAAGCATGTTTTGCCACCATTTCCACACCCATCTCCTGAATATGTCACAGCATTTGTCCTTAGAAGCAAGGCTATTGAGACTCCTAGGGAAAGTGGAGATACTACAAGCCACAGATTTATTTGTAAAGCATATTCAAATCAAAATCTTTAAAGAAGGCAGGTTTTCCAAATAAGATACCAGTGCTCAAATCCAAGGGATGTTGATCCCCTGTTGAACCCTCAATTTTTTATTTGGCTATATAAGTCAGAGGTTTGGCAGGCTGATATATATAAAATGTCAAAAAAGCACCGACTTCTTTGTTTAGCTCTAGAAATCAGACTCTGTATGGGATCTAAAGTGTTTGGCTCACAAAAGCTGCCTTGCTGGGGTCACTGGTGCCCCCACCCTCCCGGGCTAGAGCACCCTGCATTTAGAAAGGAAAGAAGTCTCCCAGCCCCAAGCCATATTTAGCATTTTATTTTTAGCTTTGTGGTGATACCAAAAACACTGAAGTAAACAGGAGGTTGTCAGGCATATCTAAATAGCAGGAGAAGATTAAATTCATGTCAGGGAGAAATCTAACTGGCCCCTGCAGTAAATAAATTGTTTCCCATGAAGAGCCGTTAAATAGAATATTTATAAGATGCTTGCTTTTTCCTGATGTTTATGGAGATGATTTTCATGTACCAGGTTGGCAAGTCTATGCATTTCACTGGAGTTATTCTGGCTGAGCTGGAGCATAAATAAATGTACATGCATGTTCGCACTGCCCTCTACTGGCCAGAAAGTGTCATGTTGGACATGGACTTGGGCCACGTCAAACAGAACTTTCTACTGTAAACTTTTCACCACAAAACTTTGTTTCTGAGAGAGGGACTCTTGAAATCAAAGGTGATACAAAGTGTAAGTAGTTCAGAGAAAAAAAATAAGGGGAAAATTTTTTTACTCCAGTACCTGAGTTAATATATATTAGTGTAGAGAGGGATGCCAGATATTACAAATATTAGCAAAATACATCTTTCTCAAGGTTGGCTAGTCTTCAGACCCTGTGGTAGTCCTTGTGCCTAGCAAGCTCTTATGTCTTGCTTTTTAATTTTGCATTATTCTATGAACAAAATGAGAATGCAGCTTAAATGCTTTTCTTTTCCCCAGACACATGATACTTACTGGGCTGCTATCTTGATGAATTTTTTTAAGAGCTGAACACGCTTGCTGAGCTGGGAACAAAGGCAAATCTCTGTGACAACCCAAAACTGAATTTCATTAAATCTTCTCAGGAACAAGTCCAAGTTTGCTGTGGTCTTTTTAAAATTATGCCTCCCAAATGTGTGATATATTAGCTCCAACTGAAAAAAACAGAAAGGAAAAAACAATTTCATGTCTTGGTTTTCCAATCACAGTGCCAGCAAACACTCCCCCTGTTTGTCAAAGCAAACTGACATGGATCAGCAAGTAGATACAAACAAACACTGACCCAGAGTCAACTTGCATCACAGATGAAAAGGCTCGTTCACTGCCCCACATAAACTAGCTGTTGGCTTGATGTACTCTGGAAGACACAGCTCACCATGTCTTCATAGAGATTCATAAATCATAGAGCTCTTTCTTGAACACTCAAAAGACTATAATGGGCTTTATTAATAAACTGGAAGGCTTAAAATTCATCATGTGGTTTCCATATTGCAGCCTGGATTAACATGTACCATTTCAGCAGGCTTCCTGCAGAGTTGTCACAGTACTTACACATGATCCCTGTCCCGCGCCTCACCTCATGCACGCAGTTGAAGAGTTCCCAATCATAAATTGTCATCTGGTATGCTAAATCTTTGGAGCTCATCAGTTCAAAAGTTCCCACTGTTCCAACTGTTGGGCCTTCCTGTTCTGGCAAGGGAGTCTATGAATAATAATGTAAAAAAAAAAAAGATATCAGAATCTCAAAACAAGCACTTCATGCTGAAGCTTAAAGGAGTTTCTGCAGGAAAAGGGTTCTGGAAGTGCTTCCAAGAAGATCTTAAACCTTTGATTTTTTTTTTCAACCCCAAAGAGAAAGCTGTCTCCTGCTCTCAATGCTCACTTGCTTGAGTGCTGTCTTTGTCACCATCACCCTTGCTCTAATAAAGCCCATGGGCTGAAAATAATAGATTCGTTTTTACATTGTACTGAGTGAGGTAGATCCACAGCAGTACACCTGCAGATCTTCTCTTCTGCATGGCCTGGAAGCTCCCCGGAAACAATTCTCTTTCCCTGATAAAAGCACAAGAAGTTCTGGGAGACTTCTGTCTCCTATTTTTTTTTTTTCATGGAAACTGTTCCTTATATGGCAGTTTAGCACACTTAACCACAGTGTGACTTCTGACAGCAGGGAGAATGAATTTGGTAAAACACTACTTCTGTCCTCTCAAAGCACACTGCCTTGGGTGCTCTAGGATGGAGAGTATCTGCAGATATCACCCAGGATATCCATCTCTCTGAAAGAGTCTGAGATAAGCAGAAAAAGCACACAGTCAAGGTCTCTTCATCAGAAAACTAAGCTGAACTTCAGTCAAAACTTCCAGTGTAACTTACTAGCTTGTCTTTCTAAGCAATGAGCTCCAGTGCTTTTTCTAAATAACATAAAGGACCTATCTATTGAAAATAAAGGCACACTATATGAATATCAAGACAGCAATACAAATATGAACAGTGATATAAAGATCGCAAGATTCCAAGGGAATTTGTCTAATGGAATTCCAACTTTATTTGGATAGTCAATATTATAGGTTGATAACATTACTATTGCTATCCCCTCTGATAATTTTTTTTCTACAAGTGCTTGCTACATTCTGGACACAAAAGAAATCACACTCTGAGGATATATGTGGTACCTGTATTTGAAAGTCTGTGGCATAAAGAGAAGAGGGTCCTGACCAGCAAGAACCACCTGGTACATCCACTGTAGCACCTGCTATAGAACAACACACTGCCTCCACACCCACCTGACTCCTAGATCTACAAGAAGTCGAGGGCTTGGAAAAGAAGGTGAGTGCTGAGAGTCAGTAAATAGGTAGAATGGAAATATGAAGAAAATGACAAGGGGGCCTTGAGATAGGAAGTGTTCAAAGTGGTAGTTGAACAGTGAGGCTATTTGCGAACACCAAGGATGAAAGGCTTTAGGAACAAAGGTGAGAAGACTGTCACCTAACCTGCATGGCAGGAGCATAAAGGTGAATGAACATATATGTAGCTTAAACTGATTTTGGCGAGTCTCTGAGTCCTGAGTGAGGTGTCTGAATATCAGACACCGCCTCTATATTCAGAGAGCTGGATGCAAGCTGAAGGCTCTGGAACATGTTTTCAACTCTCCTAAATTAGGGTCATCTGACCTTGATTTGTTGCTCCAAAGCAGGGAGTAGGTCTCCACTGCTATGTACCCCTCAACTTTCTCCCTTGATGGCTGTGCAAAAGCATAGTAAGGTGTGGTTGGTACAACTCCTGAACCTAAGAGCTCTGGGACTGTTCTTATTCACTCCATGTAGGGAAGCAGAGAGGAAAAGCCTATATTCTTAAATTGACACTGAGGAGTGAGTAGCTTGTAGAAATAAAGGAGAAAGGCCTTGGGGAAGGGAGATAGATGTGAGACAGAAGAATTGTGGGAGCTTTGGAACACTAGATCTGCTGACACTGTACCAGGAATGGACAGCTGGTCATGATCTCCTTCCCTCCTGCAGCTGCAATTGAAGACTCAGCCTATCTTTTCCTCTGAAAAACTGCTTCTACTCCATACCTCAGTTGTCTCTACTCCAATCTGCAGAGCTCATAGGAAGTACACACTGACCCATCATTGAGAAAGATACAAAAATTTGTTGTTGGTGGTGGTGGTTGTGGGGTCACATCTGGCACTATTCAAGGCTTACTCCTGGCTCTGCACTCAGGGATCACTCTTTGAAGGCTTCAGTGGACCATATGTGGTGCCAGAAATTGAACCGGGGTCTGCTGCATGCAAGGTAATTGCCCTGCCTACTGTACTATCTCTTGGGCCCACAAAATTTCTTTTAATCCAGGGTGCTGGTCTATCTTTCCTGCATCCCTTTTGAGAGAACAACAAGATGTCCAGTGGACTCCTTCAGTGATGAATGAGCAGTGTTGGCCACATTATTGTTCAGAGGTTTTATATCAGCTGGAAGACACTTTCTCCTAGTACCACCCAGGAGACTTGCTGAGTAACCAAGTGACCCTTGAGCTGATGTAGGAGAGTTTACTTGCTGAACCCAGTCCCAGAAAAGTAAGTCTATGGATTGTTTCTTGAAGAGAACACTCTGGGAGTGTCTGACAGACGTGGCACAGCAGAGAAGATGTGGACAGACTAATCTAGAAATTGTCTCTCAGAGACACAGAACTCCCACAGATAGTGGGTGACTGGAAAACATGCCGTTTCTTTCCCAAATGAGAAAACTATGACATAAAAAAGGATGTGCTGATTGTCAGTGCAAAAGGATAGCTAAGCAGCCTGCGCCACAGTGCCCTTTCTTTTTTGGGAGCTCCCACATGCTCTATGCTTTACTGTAAGATGTCACTTGTCAGGGGCCAGAGCAATGGCACAGAGGTAGGGCATTTGCCTTGCACATAGCTGACCCAGAACGGACCTGGATTCTATCCCCGGCATACATATGGTCCTCCAAGCCAGGAGCGATTTCAGAGTGCACAGTCAGGAGTAACCCCTGAGCATCACTGGGTGTGGTCCAAAAACCAAAAAAAAAGGCACTTGTCATAATGGGTCCTCATGACTCTCTTAGATCCTCACTATGCTGTGAATCCCTTGAGGCTATATAAAGATCTGGAGCAGTTCATCTTCAAGATTATTCCAGAACCAGGAATGACGATGCTGTAGGTTCTGAATAAAGTCTAGGACACCAGTGAATGGATGAAAACGTGACCAAATGACAGTGCTTTTGGATTGTGTTGTTATTTGTTCTGTGTGCACATTGATGGTTAAATAAAATAATTCTAAGAGCAAGACTCAGAATCTAAGCCCTCCACCAATAAGACAATCGCTGGAATCCAACTAATTCTAGAAATACTATTCATTACTATAATTTCACTGTGCTCCCTGCAGTAAGGGTTGGTTTCATTTATGCTGGCTTCACTGTTCTAAGGACAGAGGCTTGGGAACACTATTTGGGAGCCACACAGAAGCCAGCTCAGCTGGAGTGCAGAGTTATAAGGACATGCTGATGGATCAAAGGGGCTGGCCAGCACTCTGGATCGTGAGGTCATCCTGAATCAGGCTCTTCCTCGAAAGACTGTCCTCAAAAGAAATCTTTCTTAGGCCAGGAAACGGAGTTCCAGACTACAGCTGGTTGGGTGAAACAGGTAAGGCTCAACCAATTCTGAGTATAAGAGTGGAATGAGTGGCCCGGGAATGGGGGTGGGGGGCACCAAGAGTACAGGAGTTAAACAAGGTCATGTCCTGTGTCCTTGTGGTAATGTACATTCCTTTCAATTACTTAGGCCTTAAAATGGAAGACCATCAGGGACTGAGCACTTGTCAGGCTGTGGCTGATGGATAAATAAACAGAGGCTTACAAAGTTAGCTTCTGCCCCCCTAGGGAGCTGGAGACAGCTCGCAGGCGCCATCTGTAAACATCACGTGATTGTTCCATTGTAGCCAAAAGGCAGTTGCCTGAGTGCCTGGTGGCAAACACACTACAAGGCAGGCACTTCTCTTAGGGCTGTGGATCTGGCTCTGAGTGTTTTTGCTTCTGGGGGAGGGTAGCACAGGTCCTTCCTGACATTTCTGCCCCTGGACACCAAGAAATAATCAATGCTTAGAAAGCAACGGTCGTGAACAGACCCAAAGTTTCTGGAGGACAGGAAGTGGGCTCAAGTATTAGGGTGGATAAAGGCCCATTTGGTGAAAAAATGCCATATTTGCTGAGCTCCTCCCTGAGGGAAGTCAAGATTCACTTCACTGCACCCTACAATTCCAGAAGAATCAAGATTCTGAGGAACGTTAAAACAGGCTGTACAAAGCTCAAGCAGGGGAATAGTGACTCCTGTCTATAATGTCTGCTTTGATGGAAGGTGAATGCAGCCAATCACCACTTCTGGGCTATGTTTTTCTGTGGGTTGTTTGTTCAAATGTGGACAGAGCATGTTTCTTCTCCTCTGAATTGCTCCTCTAAGAGGCTTTTGGAGTTACACGTTACATGCCCAATTTCTGTGGGGGTAAATGGAACTGAACCCACCACCAAAATGCAAGCAAGCAAGCAATTATTGGCATTGGCCAATGTATTTTTATGTCCTGAGAGCTCTGTATGGCCAGAAAGGAGGGGGTAGGGGATTGAGGGAAGACGTGGCCCCTCTGAAGTAGGACAAAAAAAACACTTTCTGGAAATGCACTTTTCTCAGAATAGATAATGGTTCTGCCATGATGCATGTCTGTACCCCTCCCGCCTGCCCCCACCTTTTGCATCCTTAACCATCTGTAGTGCTTGTCTTAAAAAATATATTTTCCTCCTGTTTATAGTATTTCAAGTTTTCATATGAATATTTAAGTTGAGGGCATTTCAAGGAGATGCTCTACTACCAGGAGTTCTGAAAGCTGAATTATCGACCAATAGTGGCACCACTTGGCTAATTTCCACAGAAGAAATTCTGAAGCATGAAGCATCTCAAACGAACACCCAAGGCTTTCCTAGTCAATGCAGCAAAAGCCAAAGCCCAGGCATTTTCAACATTTTTTTTTAGCAACTTTGTTCAATGCGGCTGCAAAATTAAGCTGCAGACAAGTTTTTCTGATTGCCCGCACTGCTCTGAGGAGGCCATCCACACCTACCAGCGAATCGAACTGCTCTCGCGGGCAAGCAAACAGGCGTCCGTTAATGGTGAGCGTCGTAAATACTGAAACATCATTAGGCTTGAGCACCACCTTTTCTGTGAACATAAAAAGCATGAGATTGCCTATTAAATGGATCTCAGATTTGCTGCACTGCCCTAATCACACCAACAAATTGCCAGCTTGAAGAATTACTGGAACATGCAGAGAGACTGCATAAAACACAGCACTGAAAGGACTCACTGAATAAAAAAGACAGCTTTCATGTGGGCACAGGATGTCATCAAAAATGACCGCAGAACAGGCCTGGGAAGACTTTAGGGTCAATATGTACAGTTCTGTGTTGCTCCCATAATTACAAACAAAACCCACACTCACTATTTACATGGAAAGCAATGTTTCCAGCTGGTAATAAAGTACAGTGCCTTGTGAAAGACCACTTTTAGAAAACTTAGTGAATTCACAATAGTTCAGATGTAAAATTTATTATTTTCCCTATTTGTTCCCTAATCTGGAGGACAATTACATGAATGAGGTAAGGTCTCATATATACATTTTTGGGGGGTTGGTCTTAAAAAGTGTTTATCAGTTCCAAAACCACTAAGTCTGGTTCTGCAGACTGGGAAGCCACTGCTTGGGCCCAGCAATGTAGTGCTGCTAAGGCCACATGATGTGAAGAGCTCCAAGGACCTCATGATGGTATGCAGGGGACCATGAAGAACCAGGGCTAGTTATGTCAGTCATGTGCTTTAGTCCTATGAGTAATCTCTCAAAGTCCGAGATTCTTTTTTTCTTCTTCATTATTTTTTCTCTTTTTTTCATTTAAACAACTTTATTACGTACATAATTGTGTTTGGGTTTCAGTCATGTAAGGAACACCACCACGTCCCCATCACCAATGTTCCAAATCTCCCTCCTCCCCACCCGACCCCCACCTGTACTCTAGACAGGCTTTCCATTCCCCTCATACATTCTCATTATTAGGACAGTTCAAAATGTAGTTATTTCTCTAACTAAACTCATCACTCTTTGTGGTGAGCTTCCTGAGGTGAGCTGTAACTTCCAGCTCTTTTCTCTTTTGTGTCTGAAAATTATTATTGCAAGAATGTCTTTCATTTTTCTTAGAACCCATAGATGAGTGAGACCATTCTGCATCTTTCTCTCTGTGTCTGACTTATTTCTCTCAGCATAATAGATTCCGTGTACATCCATGTATAGGAAAATTTCATGACTTCATCTCTCTTGACAGCTGCATAATATTCCATTGTGTATATGTACCACAGTTTCTGTTGAAGGGCATCTTGGTTGTTTCCAGAGTCTTGCTATGGTAAATAGTGCTGCAATGAATATAGGTGTAAGGAAGGAGTTTTTGTATTGTATTTTTGTGTTCTTAGGGTATATTCCTAGGAGTGGTATAGCTGGATCATATGGGAGCTCAATTTCCAGTTTTTGGAGGAATCTCCATATCGCTTTCCATAAAGGTTGAACTAGACGGCATTCCCACCAGCAGAGGATAAGAGTTCCTTTCTCTCCACATTCCCGCCAACACTGCTTGTTCTCATTCTTTGTGATGAGGTATAATTCTCTGTGGTGTGAGGTGGTGTTGGAGGCTGTTAGAGCTAGAGAGCAAAATGGAGTCTCTGTTGCCTGAGAAACCAAAGGCCTGTGTACCTGACAGGCTGCTACTGTGGCATTTACCCCTGGACCTAAAAGAAATGTTAACCAAACAAGTCAGATGTCCTAGTAAACTGCCCAAGTTGATAAGATAAGATCACATCCTGTTAAGCTACCATTGTGAAAGAATGTCTATATGATATAAGGGTATGCTGTAAAACTGGAAAGTCCATTCTGCACGACCCCCCTATTTTTTCTATAGAATGCATGGAAAAGTACTGACTGTTACTTCCATATTTTGCTCAGGCTATAAAGCTAGCCCCCTTTCATTAAACTTTAGCTCTTGATCAGTAAGCTTCACTTGAGTTCATTTCTTTCTCAGCCTCTTTCCTCTTTTTTAGGTCGGATCCCGCTCGTGACCCACAAATTACTTCGTGATCCTCAATCCACCCTGTGGGCAGGGTCCTAGGGGGTCGCAAGGTGGTACCTCATAGTTGTTTTGATTTGCATCTCCCTGATGATTAGTGATGTGGAACATTTTTTCATGTGTCTTTTGGCCATTTGTATTTCTTCTTTGTCAAAGTGTCTGTCCATTTCTTCTCCCCATTTTTTGATGGGATTAGATGTTTTTTCTTGTAAAGTTCTGTCAGTGCCTTGTATATTTTGGAGATTAGCCCCTTATCTGATGGCTATTGGGTGAATAGTTTCTCCCACTCAGTGGGTGGCTCTTGTATCCTGGGCGCTATTTCCTTTGAGGTGCAGAAGCTTCTCAGCTTAATATATTCCCATCTGTTAATCTCTGCTATCACTTGCTTGGAGAGTGCAGTTTCCTCCTTGAAGATGCCTGTAGTCTCAATGTCCTGGAGTGTTTTGTCTATGTGTTGTTCTATATATCTTATGGTTTTGGGTCTGATATCGAGGTCTTTCATCCATTTGGATTTTACCTTCATACATGATGTTAGTGGCTAGCCAGTTGTGCCAACACCACTTGTTGAAGATGCTTTCTTTGCTCCATTTAGGATTTCTTGCTCCTTTACCAAACATTAGGTGATTGTATGTCTGGGGAACATTTTCTGAGTATTCAAACCTATTCCACTGATCTGAGGGCCTGTCCTTATTCCAATACCATGCTGTTTTGATAACTATTGCTTTGTAGTAAATTTTAAAGTTGGGGAAAGTAATTCCTCCCACTTTCTTTTTCCCAATGATTGCTTTAGCTATTCTAGGGTGTTTATTGTTCCAAATGAATTTCAAAAGTGCCTGATCCACTTCTTTGAAGAATTTCATGGGTATCTTTAGAGGGGTCGCATTAAATCTGTATAATGCCTTGGGGAGTATTGCCATTTTGATGATGTTAATCCTGCTAATCCATGAGCAGGGTATGTGTTTCCATTTCTGCGTGTCCTCTCTTATTTCTTGAGGCAGAGTTTTATAGTTTTCTTTGTATAGGTCCTTCACATTTTTAGTCAAGTTGATTCCAAGATATTTGAGTTTGTGTGGCACTATTGTGAATGGGGTTGTTTTCTTAATGTCCATTTCTTTCTTATTACTATTGGTGTATAGAAAGGCCATTGATTTTTGTGTGTTAATTTCGTAGCCTGCCACCTTGCTATATGAGTCTATTGTTTCTAGAAGCTTTTTGGTAGAGTATTTAGGGTTTTCTAAGTAGCGTATCATGTCCTCTGCAAACAGCGAGAGCTTGACTTCTTCCTTTCCTATCTGGATTCCCTTGATATCTTTTTCTTGCCTAATTGCTATAGCGAGTACTTCCAGTGCTATGTTGAATAGGAGTGGTGAGAGAGGACAGCCTTGTCTTGTGCCAGAATTTAGAGGGAAGGCTTTTATTTTTTCTCCATTGAGGATAATATTTGCAACTGGCTTGTGGTAGATGGCCTTAACTATATTGAGAAAGGTTCCTTCCATTCCCATCTTGCTGAGAGTTTTGATCAAGAATGGGTGTTGGACCTTATCAAATGCTTTCTCTGCATCTATTTCTTGTTGTTGATGTTGTGTATTATGTTTATAGATTTACGGATGTTAAACCATCCTTGCATTCCTGGGATGAAACCTACTTGATCGTAGTGGATAATCTTAATCAGGCATTGAATCCTATTTGCCAGAATTTAGTTGAGGATCTTTGCATCTGCATTCATCAGCGATATTGATCTGTAATTTTCTTTTTTTGTAGCATCTCTGTCTGGTTTAGGTATCAAGGTGATGTTGGCTTCATAAAAGCTATTTGGAAGTGTTTCCATTTGTTCAATTTCATGAAAGAGTCTTGCCATTATTGGTAGTAGTTCCTCTTGGAAAGTTTGAAAGAATTCATTAGTAATCCATCTGGGCCAGGGCTTTTATTTTTGGGCAGACATTTGATTACCATTTTAATTTCATCAATAATGATGGGGGTGTTTAGATATGCTACATCCTCTTCCTTCAACTGTGGAAGATTATAGGAGTCCAAGAATTTATCCATTTCTTCCAGGTTCTCATTTTTAGTGGCGTAGAGTTTCTCAAAGTAGTTTCTGATTACCCTTTGAATCTCTGTCATATCAGTAGTGATCTCTCCTTTTTCATTCCTAATACAAGTTATCAAGTTTCTCTCTCTCTCTCTCTCTTTCTTTGTTAGGTTTGCCAGTGATCTATCAATCTTGTTTATTTTTTCAAAGAACCAACTTCTGCTTTTGTTGATTTTTCGGATTGTTTTTTGGGTTTCCACTTCATTGATTTCTGCTCTCAGCTTTGTTATTTCCTTCTGTCTCCCTATTTTTGGGTCCTTCTGTTGAGCACTTTCTAGTTCTATGAGCTGCGTCATTAAGCTACTCAGGTAAGCTCCTTCTTCCTTCCTGATGTGTGCTTGCAAAGCTATAAATTTTCCTCTCAGTACTGCTTTTGCTGTGTCCCACAAGTTCTGATAGTTTGTGTCTTTATTGTCATTTGTTTCCAGGAACCTTTTGATTTCTTCCTTGATTTCATCTCAGACCCACTGGTTTTTCAGTATGAGGCTGTTTAACTTCCAGGTGTTTAAGTTTTTCTTCTGTGTCCCTTTGGAATTCACAAATAATTTCAGAGCCTTGTGGTCAGCGAAGGTAGTCTGCAATATTTCTATCCTCTTGATATTATGGAGGTATGTTTTATGTGCCAGCATGTAGTCTATCCTGGAGAATGTCCCATGTACATTGGAGAAGAATGTGTATCCAGGTTTCTGGGGATGGAGTGTTCTATATATATCCACTAGGCCTCTCTCTTCCATTTCTCTCCTCAGGTCTAGTATATTCTTGTTGGGTTTCAGTCTGGTTGACCTATCCAGTGTTGACAAAGCTGTGTTGAGGTCCCCCACAATTATTGTGTTGTTATTGATATTATTTTTCAGATTTGTCAACAATTGTATTAAATATTTTGCTGGCCCCTCATTTGGTGCATATATGTTATATATGTGCATATGGAGTTATTTCTTCCTGTTCTACATGCCCCTTGATTAATATAAAATGTCCATCTTTGTCCCTTACAACCTTCCTGAGTATAAAGTTTGTATTATCTGATATTAGTATGGCCACTCCAGCTTTTTTATGGGTGTTTTTTGCTTGGATAATTTTTCTCCAGCCTTTTATTTTGAGTCTATTTGTTCTGACTATTCAGGTGCGTTTTTTGTAGGCAGCAGAAGATTGGATTTAGTTTTTTGATCTATTTAGCCACTCTGTGTCTCTTAACTGGTGCATTTAGTCCATTGACATTGAGAGAAAGAATTGTCCTGGGATTTAATGCCATCTTTATATCAAAATTTGGTGTGTCTTTTGGTTAGTCTTGTCTTAAGTTAGGTCTTTTAGTTTTTCTCTTAAGACTGGTTTTGAATCTGTAAAGTTTCTGAGTATTTTTTTTGTCTGTGAAACCATGTATTCTTCCATCAAACCTGAAAGTGAGTTTTGCTGAGTACAGTATTCTAGGTGAAGCATTCATTCCATTCAGTCTTGTCACAATATCCCACCACTGCTTCCTGGCCTAGAGTATTTCTGGTGACATCTCAAGGATGCTCCCTTGAATTTAATTTCCCTTTTTGATCTTGCTGTTTTCAGAATTCTGTCTCTATCTGTGGGATTCATCATTGTGACTAGGATGTGTCTTGGGATATTTTTTCTGGGGTCTCTTTTGGTTGATACTCTTTGAGCATACAGTATTTGATCACATATATTCTTTAGCTCTGGAAGTTTCTCTTTAATGATGTTCTTGACCGTTGATTCTTCCTGGAAATTTTCTTCCTGGGTCTCTGGGACTCCAATGATTCTTAAGTTGTTTCTGTTGAGCTTATCATAGACTTCTATTTTCATCTGTTCCCATTATTTGACTAATTTTTCCACTGTCTGTTCATTTGCTTTAAGTTTTTTTTCCAATCTCTCCCGCTATATGGAATTGTTATTTATCTCATCTTCCACAGCACCAAGTCTATTTTCAGCTTCTAATACCCTGTCCCAGAGCTTATCCATTTTGTCATTTGTTTACTGAGTTTTTCAGGCCTGTTAGTTGACATGTTATTTCAGTTTGGAGTTTTGTGATTTCTGTCTTCATATTTTCTTGGTTCTTATTAGTGTTCTGTTCAACTCGATCCATGGTTTCTTTGAGTTCATTGAGTATCTTCCATATTGCTTTTCTAAAGTTCTTATCTGAGAGGTTGATTAGTTGGTTGGTCATTATCTGGTCATCAGAATTGTCATCTTCATTCTCTATGTCTGATGCTGGCCTGCGTTGTTTCCCCATTGTCACACTTGTATTGTGAGTTTTTCTACGTGTTGTGATGGTATTCATTGGCTAAATGATGTAGGCAGCCATACTCCTCTGGCTTCGCCCTTTCTGGATGGGTCGACATGCCTCCAAGGGAGGGGAGTCCTCCGTAGATGAAGCCTCACACAGGATCAAATCTTAGGCCTGAGCACGCAGCAGAGAAGACAGTCCGGAGAGAAATGCTGGGCTTCAGTGATCCAGCACAGTTCTTAGTGTGATGTTTTCTTCTTGTTGTGATGATGTTCTTTCCTTAGAGCGCACGGCCACATAGCGAAGTGGAGCAGTCGTGCTCCTCTGGTGTCTCTTTTCGGCCCACTCCCGAGAGGTTCACGCGACAGGACAGTAGACAGACACACACAGGCAGCACTCACAATTTTTCACAGTCGGGCCCCACTGGGCAGGTGTAGTTTCGTAGATTTTCCCAGCCTGATGTCACAAACAGGGGACCTGGCTTCTGCAAAGTACTGCTTATAGCTGTTTTTCACATAATGGAGCAGTTCCTTGGTGTTCCTGCCCTAGAATGGGCCTCTGGGAGAGCGAGTTTTCTGGAACCTCTTTTCAGCCCACTCCCAAGAGGTTCACGTGACAGGACAGTAGACAGACACACACAGGCAGCACTCACAATTTTTCACAGTTGGGCCCCACTGGGCAGGCGTAGTTTCCAAAGTCCAAGATTCTTAATTAAAAATTCATTTCAGGGGCCGGAGAGATAGCATGGAGGTAGAGCATTTGCCTTGCATGCAGAAGGATGGTAGTTCGAATTGTGGCATCCCATATGGTTCCCCGAGCTTGCTATGAGCGATTTCTGAGCATAGAGCCAGAAGTAACCTGTGAGCACTGCCGGATGTGACCCAAAAGCCAAAAGCCAAAAAAAAAAAAAAAACCCCACAAAAATTTATTTCAATATATATTTATTTTGCATTGGCTATGTGCCAGACAAGACAACATACTAAAAATATAAAAGTGAATGATAAAGTAGAAAATAATTCAAAGACTGCTTCCATCAGCATGAGGGAAGCAGAAATAGAAGAAAAGTATCAAAGAAAGAAAAGATGTATTGCAAGAGGTTCCACTTCAGAAGGAAGGGGAATGATGGGCTCTGGGGCTCTAGGTGCTGGACAAGACCTGTAGGAAGTGAGGGGAGGTCCCAGGTAAGCTCAGAAAGATGTTGGCAGAGGCAAATGAGGACTCATATTTTGAGTCCTGTGTATCAAAACAGAAATGCCAGTAGGTATATGGGAGTCTAACATGAATCTAGAAAGTCTGTAGGTTGAAGGGGCCAGTTGGTGTTGAATGGAAAGCAGATTTTGGGGGGATGCTTAAAAACACAGTCCATATAATTATTGAAATATAAAGCTGCAGAACTGAAACTTTAAACTAAAAAGGAACATAAATACAGACTCAGATTTTGAGGACAAATGTTTTTTTCTGAGCAGAAGAAAGGAGGGAGCGTGTAGGGGTTAGCCAAATCTGGTAAAAGGGCCCAGATGCATGGAAAGTAAACTTTTGATGGTAATAGGAACAGATGCTGATTCTACTACTGTTTCTCTAAATCTAGGGAATGCTATAAACTAATAAAACTTCAATAGAAATGCAACATGAATCAAAAAGATTGTATTTGTAGAAACATTTGCTTTCATTCTCAACAGATACGGCTCTCTTGATCTCTGAACAGACCTCAAGTCTGTTCAGATGTACCAAATCATGCTCCTTTCTCACCTGTCATGTATCCTGACCCTTTGCAAACTCATGCGATGTTTCTGTTTTATCTCCTGCTCATTGGCCTGGAGCTCTGTTCAACTATACTCAGCCCACTCTTTCCCAGTAACACTAACAGGCCAATAAGAACATGTGATAAGTGGATGGGAAGTGTTCTAGAAAGAGCAGAATATAGCCAAGTAATCCATGTGGGGTTCGGGGGGGAGGGGGTTACTCTGGATTTCATTTGGTGTGCTGGGTTTCTGCCCACTCAGACTTTTATCACCAGCTGAAAAGAACCAACCTATAACAACCTCCCATTCCCAATTGCATAAACACATGCCTTCCACCTATCAGCCTAGATGCCTTCTTACAATTTATACTTGTCAGGGAATATGAGGATTTGTTTAGTGCTTATGCTGAGAGAACTCTAGGCTAATCTCCCCAGAGTCCCTAGTTTTGGAGACCCCAGATAAAGAGTCTGCTTTACCTCTCGCTGCTTTAGGAGGGATATTTGCAAGCTCGGGGCAACTGGCTGCTTACCAAGCCCTCATCTGCTCATGTTCTTCTGTGATCATGAGAGCACACAGTGGAATGACACTTTGTCCCTTTGCACCACCTCTGCGGGTGGCCCTGATGGAACATTTTACTTGGCAGAAACCCCAAGGATTTTGTAAAGGCTCTTACCTCCTCCAGAACTCATCTTGACTACGATCAGGCCTTCTCCTGAGCCCAGTTTATCAGCAACTGCGCTGATGACTTCCTTTACAGAGGCAGCTATGGGTACCCGGATGGTGGTGTAGGTGTGGTCCAGACAATAGACCTTAAACAGCACTAGTGTGAAGTCAATGAAAAACATGGTCAGTTTGGTCTGCAGGAGCATCACAAGAAAACTATAAGTAGAGTGAAATATCTAGCCATTCTCTCAAGTTTGCAGCGCCTCCACTGGTCCTAATGCCTTTATTCCCACACATCTATGTCTCCTGGGATGCCATACCTGAGCAGAGCTCTAAGAACAGAGGACACACCCAAACTCTGAGGGTGGCCTTGATGGAACATTTTACTTGACAGAAGCCCCAAGGATTTATCTTCCACTGCCTGTTTCTACCTTGACTCTGAGTCTTTCTCTTTCTTGATATGAAAAAGGCTGTGTTGAAGGCAGATGCCTAGATTACTGTACACTGTTGATGTGTTGATCTGCCTGTAGCAGCCCCTTAGCAAATGAAGGTTCATCTGCCTGTGGCCATGAGCATAGGCTGATCTTTCCATTCATCTGCTCACTGGTGTTTGTGTGCGTGCATGTGTGTATGTATGTGTTTGTGTGTGTGTGTGTGTGTATGTATGCATGCATGTTTTGAGGCTAAGTCAAATAATTGTGCAAAGTTTGGCTCAGGGAATCAGAAGATGGAGCTGGCAGGCTCACCTCTGAAGCTTTACTTTCTAGAAGCAATTTCATTTCCAGCAATGTCTAGGTTTAGAGGCACTCTGAAAGAAGATGCTTTCATGGCCTCAAATATCAATGTTGTCATTGGTACTCATTTTACTTCGGCTGTAATTCTGGGATAAAAATGACATACTACCTTGGAAATGACAATGGCAATCACCAGCCCCTCTACCTCCTGGCAGTAGCTACAGAGGCCAAGCTGGGCAGCAGCAGAGCCGAGCCCTGCAACACACCCTGAACCCCCACTTCTGCAAGGCAGCTATAAAGCACCAGTCAGCTGTCCACCAAGCTCTACTCAAAGTTGGGCCATCTTGATGAGTTGGTCCCAAGAAAGCTTTCCTTTTTGTGATGAAAGAGTATGATAGGAGAGGCTAAGTTAGGGAAATGTGTACAAGCATGTTAGCTGAAGCAGAGTTTAAGACCATAAATCAGGAGCACCCCAGGGAACCTCTCCCAAAACTGTTCTGCAGGTTTGAAGTAATGGTTTCAGGGCTGGGATTTTATTGTGACTTGAAGTAATCAACACAGTCATGAGTGGAAAGAGAACCCTTACCTTCATCGGAGCCACGGACAGGTAGGCGCTTCTGTGTCCTCTCATCCCCTGTGTTGAACTGCTGCAAGAGAACTTTGTGCTGTGGGAAAAAAAGAAAATAGGAACAACCATTGTTAGAGAGCATGAGCGACACAGAGGAGCAACTCCAAGGAAAGCAGAGCAAGGCACATTCTGAAGCAAAGAAAACTTCCTGAGGAGCTGAGTTAGTGTTAGGCTTTTATCTGCAATATTCTTTCTCTGGAGAACTGTCATTGCATAGGGCATGGGCTATAAGAGAGTCCAAATCCATCATCTCTTACCTTCTTTTGTGGAGCTTTTGCATCTTCTAAACTATGAAAAACAGAAAAAGTGCATTATTTAATATTATGGGTATAATGATTTAAAATGGTTTTATTTGTATAAAAATCTAATTTTACTTTACAAAATGAAGCCTCTGGGGCCAGCGAGGTGGCACTAGAGGTAAGGTGTCTGCCTTGCAAGCGCTAGCCAAGGAATGACAAGGAATGACGCGGTTTGATCCCCCGGCGTCCTATATGGTCCCCCCAAGCCAGGGGCAATTTCTGAGCACTTAGTCAGGAGTAACCCCTGAGCATCAAACGGGTATGGCCTAAAAAATAAAATGAAGCCTCTGTGTTCCTCAGGAGACAATCCATGTCTCCATATTTAATACAGAGAGACCAAAGCAGGGAGGTGTCAGTAAAGAAGTTACCTATTCCCAGAACAACTATGTCTGTCCAAAGGCAAAGTTCTAGAAAGGAAATTTGCTTGCTTTAGCCTCTTACTAGTAGCATGAGGGATAGTATAAAGCCAGTGGTGTCCCAAAGGGGATACAAATATTCACTATCAAACAAATGCCAGTGATCGTTTTATGACTAGATTTACTGCTGTGAGCCAAAGATCAGAATCTCCATTTATTGAGTTGCTGCTCATGAAAAGGAGCTCTGCTCTCAGGCTTTTTCTTGGCAGGAATTTAGCAGGAAAAAGGCCGGGTAACATCCCCGTCCTCTGCCCATTTGATCTTAGAGCATTACCTATGTGCAAGACCTGGGATGCTCATATTGGCAGCTGTGATTGAATAAACTCAGGACAAGACCATGATGGAGTGGAGGACTTGAAGAGGGCATACCCCAAAGCTGGGCCCATGCTTACATTTGCTTGACAATCTTCTCCAAGTCAGGCAGTTGCTCTTTGAGGGCAGCAATCATCCGGGCATCATCTGATACAGACACATAAAACTCCTATAATTGGCAAAGGATACAGGTTTTTAACGAGAATCACCAAAAATACACAACTTTGTATAGCATGATATAATGGGCCCCTTCTGCCATGGGCTTTACTAGCTTCTCTAAACCATGGATTCATAGACCAGGGCAGGGGAGAGAAGGGAGGAAAAGGAAAAGCATAGTATATGTCTACATTTGAGATTGCAAATAAAAAAAGTTTGTAAACAGTCTGTAAACACAATGAATGCTCATGAATTATACATTTAAAAATGTTACAATGGCGGTCCAATAGATAATACAGGGGTTAAGGCACTTGCCTTGCAAGTGGCTGATCCAGATTTTATCTGTGGTACTCTGAACACCACAGGAGTGATCCCTAAGCAGAGTCAGAAGCAAGCCCTGAGCACAGATGGATGTGTGCCCCCTAACTCCATGCAAAAAAAAAAAATGGGATTGGGGATATGTTTCATGGCAGAATGTACCTTGCATGTGTGAAGCTCTGGCACTACCAGGATGGGTGGGGTGGTTTAAATAGCAAATTTAATAATGGACACACTTATTACAAATAAATAAGCAAGATTTGTAAAGATAAAATGATTGGTTTTACTGAATATAATGTAACCCAAGGCTCCAGCATTAGTCCTTTTATAGTCTGCACTTAAGAGATCACCTTTGGGGCCGGGAAGGTGGCGCTAGAGGTAAGGTGTCTGCCTTGCAAGTGCTAGCTATAGGATGGACTGCGGTTCGATCCCCCGGCGTCCCATATGGTCCCCCCAAGCCAGGAGTGACTTCTGAACGCATAGCCAGGAGTAACCCCTGAGCATCAAATGGGTGTGGCCCAAAAACCAAAAAAAAAAAAAAAAAAAAAAAGAGATCACCTTTATTTTTGGAGAAGGCCTCCCAAGTGGTACTTGGGAGTCTCAGGCCAGAGTGGATACTATCTACCAGCTAGGCCAGGGTCTTAGTTCAAGAGCCTTCTGTGCAAGGGATACCTGAACCATCTGGTGGTGCTTAGAATCCAGAGATGCACCCAGCAATTCTGTGCGAATGATATACAACTGGGAATTGAACTGGAGTCGGCTGCATTCCAGCCATGTCTTATTCTTGTACTTTCTCTTAATCCTCAAGAGCTTCTTCTTACTTTTTTTTTGTTTGTTTGGGTTGGATTCACACTCAGTGGTGCTCAGGTATCATACCTGATGGGACTTGGAGACCATATGTGGTACCAGGATTCAGCCTGGGTTGGCCAGATGCAAAGCAAGAGCTTTACCCACTGTACATCTGATCCAAGAGCTTCACTTTATGTTTTTTAATGGAATTTTTAGTATTTATTAAGACTTTAATACTCTCTAATACTCATTGCTTAATACTTTCCTCTAGTTGAGGTTCACCATTGGTACAAAATCTCAGCCCCTTTAGTGTTGAGCACAGTTTATGCAGAGCATGAACCACCAAACCTGGGCTATCCTGAGGCCCTGGCTCCCAAGGCCCTGCCTGCCATGCTGTGCTCTTTTTCCCCAGGGCCAGCAGCCACCCTAACAGAGAAGGGTGGGCCAGTAAAACTCTGTGTTGGCTCATCTGCAAAATAGTTTTTCACTAAAAGAGTAATGGTCAAAGGCCATTTATGACCTGAGTGGCAAGTATATTCCTTTATTTTCAAAATATCTTGTTATCAGTTTGGGGGCACTCTCAGAGTCCAGCCTGTACACCTCTCTGCATACCATGTGGCAGACTAAAAAGAAGAGAGAGAATTTGTTTCTTTCTTCTGCTCTTTGTTGGTTTTGTGGTCATACCCAGTGGAATTTTGGGGGAGTGCTAACGCAGTGCTTAAGATACTGGTGCAAGAGATCAAATCCAGCCCTTGCATATGCACTGCATGTGCCCAGCCCTCTGAGATATCTCTCCAGCCTTGGCTGCTTCGTTCTTGAACCCACAAATCAAAGTTTGTTCTAGATGCCCCACTGCCATTTGCCTGCACAAATATAAGCTCCTCCTCTAAATTTTGGAGGATAGAGTGGGCCCTCAAGGCCACATGATGGTCAAAAGCACCACATCAGGATGGAATCCTGGGAGGAAAATGGAAATCCAGTTTCAGCTAGGATTTCACAAAGTAAGCCACTTCCTTCAGAACAACTGTCACAGCTCTAGTGATTCCACAACAAAATAACCCATTCCTATGCAATCAAATAACTACCATTTGACCTAGTAACTCCATAATCCCACCTCAAGAAACATAACCAAGAATGTGTATAGAATCTTCAAAGTATGATTTTCTTTTTCTTTTTTTTTCTTCCTCTTTTTGGTTTTTGGGCCACACCTGGTGATGCTCAGGGGTTACTCCTGACTATGCACTCAGAAATCACTCTTGGCTTGGGAGATCATATGGGATGCCAGGGGATAGAACTGTGGTTCGTCTTGGGTCAGCTGCATGCATGGGAAATGCCCTACTGCTGTGTCATCGCTCTGGCTCCAACATATGATTTTTCTAAGGAGGTGAAAGCTAGAAATGATACAATCATGCAAAAAAAAAGCAAAAACAAAAATGAGGAAATTTTATTTATCATCATCTCTCTTTATATATACACACACATATATAAATATATATAATTATATATGTATGTATTTGTGGATGTACTCAAGAACATATATCTTGTCTGCATGAAGCTCGGAGTTCCATCCCCCAAAATCAAACCTAACCCACACAGCAAACCAAGCCAACACCAGCAGCTATATCCTTGAAAAGGAGGGTGCTCACATACCTCTAGGAAGGCCATGGCTACCTCATCCTCTTGGAGGAGGTCTCCATACATGGCAGCCCACTGCAAGACCAGGCGAATGACACGCCTCTTGTTGTTGAGGGCATAATCCATCTTCTCCTGCTCCGTGCCCTGGGAAGGCTGTGCATGGTAAGTGCAGAGGAGTCAAGGAAACCCTCATATTTGCAAAGGTAGAAAGTGATAGGCCCCCCCACTGCCAGAAAGCCCGCCCTCCTGAGTGATGCAAGGACTCCACTCTCAGAATGTGCCCTGTCTGCATAGTGTCTGGATCAAATACACTCTCATTCATGCTTGCAGACTCTGACCCAATAGATGCACATGCAGTGACACATGGCAGGCTCCTGTAGAGCAACTAACTGCATGTGGATAGGGAATCCTGTGGCCAGCTTCACTTCTCTATACAGTCCTTTGCCTCTGGAATTGGTAGTGTTTCCTGTTGTTTCTTGCTTCTGGGCACCTTGCCATCTCTTATTGGTTCCCATATGCTAGCAACATGTTTAGAATTCTCTTCAGCTTATACATTTCAGTTAAACCTGAGTCTTGGTTGATAAAGAGTATGTGGGAGCTACAGAAGGTGGGTCAGCTTCTTGTTACTCATGTTATATGAAATACTAAGGCTTTCTATCCTATCTCCTCTTCTCCAGAACTTCAAGACAATGCAATTGGCTGTTAATGCATTTGTGGATCTTTCACTGAACCAAATTTTGGCTTAAGAACTAAGGTTTGGGAGGATACAGTCTTGTATTCATGTAAGTGAGAACATGCTAGATGATCAGGAACATTTTTAGTTTAGACATACCATTCCTTCCTCAAGGCTATATAGAAGTTTTGTTATGCTGCTGGTGGAAATGACATCTAGTCATGGAAAACAATATGGAGATTCCTCAAAAAAACTGAAAATTGAGCTACCATATAATCCAAATATACCACTCCTATGGGATATACCCTAGGAACACAAAAACACAATACAAAAAGGCCCTCTGCATACTTATATTCATTGTAGCGCTATTTACAATAGCCAGAATCTGGAAACAAGAAGATGCCTTTCAACAGATAAAGACACTGTGGTACTTATACACATTGGAATATTATGCAGCCATCAGGATATATGAAGTCATGAAATTTTCCTATACGTGGACGAGCATGGAAACTATTATGCTGAGTGAAATAAGTCAGAGGGAGAGAGATAGACACAAAATAGTCTCACTCTTCTATGGGTTTTAAGAAATAAAAGACATTATTGTAATAATGCCCAATAGAGATGAGATCTGGAAGGACAGGCTCATGCCATGGGGTCACCACAAAGAGTGGTGAGTGCAGATAGGGAAATATCTACACTAACAACTATCATGACTATGTTAATGAGTGAGAGAAGTAGTATGCCTGGCTCAAATAGGCAGGGGGTGGGTGAAGAAGGAAATGGGGGGCACTGGTGGTAGGAATGTTGCACTGATGAAGGAGGGTGTTCTCTTTATGACTGAAACCCAACTGCAAACATGATTCTAATCATAGTGCTTAAAGATATTTATAAACAAAAGAAATTCGTGTTATAGACAATAGTCTATACAATAATTCCCTCATTATACCTTACATTGTACATGGAGAAATTTAGCTTAGCTCCATCTTATTGTCTTGTGCTCATAGTAGAATTCCCTTTCTATAAGTTTGCAGACTGATGGTAAAGGAATATAAATATAGAGTTATGTAGCTTGAAGTGTTGGTTTTGAATCCAGGACTCCTTCAATTCTAGTCAGTTCCTTCGCATGACACAACAGTCCGGCCTCACAGTGGGCTCTAAAACTGGTTATGCCCTTGCTTACTTCTGCAATTTGAAAGGTACTGTAGTAAAGTGCTTCATGGCATTGCTGTGCTTGAGAGTTTGACCAGTAAAGGGTCTTTCTACAGGGGCCATAAATAATCATGATCAAGGTAAATGACAGAGCCTTAAAGGTTTACTGCATGTAAATGAGTTGCAAAATGGCTTTCATAAATTGAGCATGGGATTCATAAAGAAGAAAATTGCTCAAACCTGTATTGCTACAATTCGCCCTGAGCTTACAATAAAAGAGGGAAGAAAGATCACTTTATGTGAAAATTATTTCTTTTGTGATTAACCCTTTGGTCTCTTACTTATATACATATAAAACTTGTTTTTCTTTTCAAAGAACTGTAATACTTGGCACTAAATTTTATCACAAATTTTGGGTACCTATCAGTAGAGTCAGGTACCTGATTGGTAGCCAATGAGTAAATCTTGGTTGACTGCAAATCATGAAGAGGAGGAGAGCAAGGGGAAAGAGAGGTGAGGGAGAGACACATACAGACAGAAAAATAGACACAGATAGATATAGAAATAGGCAGAGAGAGAGAGAGAGAGAGAGAGAGAGAGAGGAGAGAGGCAGGCAGAGACAAAAGAAAAGAATGAATCTTTCTATGTGTGAGGCTCAAATGACTTGAAATCCCAGCTGATATCAAGTGGATATAATTATAACTTTCTGGGGTTTCCTGACTTAGGCTCAAAGCAACAATGCAAATGCTCATGTATAAGCTACAGCTATGGAATGAGCACAGCTGTGGCTATTCTACACGGCCTTTGGACAGGATAACTAAATCTGCATTATCTTTGTAGGTCAGGACAAGGATTTTTTCTTGTCCTCTTTCCTGCTGAGGAAATCTGCCTTTTGTCTACAATAAAAAGAAAATTCACAATTGCAAGGATTAAAATAATAACATTTCAAATGCACACATTGCTTTGTAGTTTATAATAAATACACTCACATGCTCATACAATGGTGTCCAGAATGTAAAGGGGAAATACTCAGATACATTTAATAAAGGAGGTGAAAGACCTATATAACAAAAACTCCAAGATGCATTCTGAATGAATGATATTAAGAGATGAAAAGATATTCCATATACATGAATTAAATTAATATAGTAAAAATGTCCGTGTATATTACCAAAAGTAATATACAGATAAAATGCAATGCCAACACAGTTGCAAAGACTTTTTAATAGGGACCATACATGACCATATTCAGGCCCCAGGATTACTCATTGAAGAGTTCAGGTTGGCATTGCTCAGAGGTATCTGATCTCACCATGACAAGGGGCTCCTGGGACCATACATGGCAGTGCTAGAGCCACCAGAACTATACTCCAGAAATCCTCGGAACTTAATTCAGGGCCTTGTCATTTATGCTAGGCATGTGTTCTTACACATGAACTACTTCCCTGGCCTCACCAATGACACTTTTCAAGGAAATAGAACCCTTCATACACATGCAAAAAATACTTGTGTTTATATAAAATCCTGAAAGATCTCAAATAGCTATCAGAGCCTTATGGAAGAAAAATAGAGGCAAAATGATTCTGATTTAAAAATTATACTATAAAGCAACATTCATTGCAATGGTATGATATGGGGATAAAAGTAGATGTAAATACCAATGACAGGGTTCAAAGTTCATAAACGAACCCATACTTACTGATAATTAATGATAGTCTCTAAAACCAGAGTGGTAAAGGGAGAATCTTCAAAAATGTTGGAATCAATGAACATCCACATGTAATAGAATGAAGTTAGATTATCCACTAAGCCCATATATGGCAATAAAATTTATTTACCAATAAAGTAAAAATACACTAAAACTGAAGAGAAGATCCTCAAACCACATAGTACCTAGATAATAGAAAAAGTAGAATGTTCCATAAGATTAGTGTTAGGGGTGTTTTGAGGGACTCAAACCCAAAGCAAGGGAAATGACATAAACAAATAAGGCTATATTAAGTTGAAAAGATTTTGTACGATCTGAGCCAAAGAAATGGCTCAATGAGCTTAAACAAATGCTTTGTACTTTCAAAGCCTGGGGTTGATACTCGAACAACACATGGTTACCAAAACACTGCCAAGGGCAATACCCAAGCACCTATACACAAGTAGACCCTGAATACTATCAGGTATGACTCAAAAAATCATTAAAATCATTTATTCAATAAAAGAAAATATAAGAAAAATGTAAAGACTACCTACAGAATGAGAGAAGTTACCTGTGCATCTTACATCTGATATGGGATTAATCAAGTAATAAAAAAAAACCAGACAAACACATGTTAATTTACAGTAGCCATGCAAACAACCAAACAATCCAATCAAAAAAATAGAAAAATCTGACTAGATACTTCTCCAAACAGGACATCCAGATGGCTGATAGGCATATAAAAATGTGTGTTTCCTCACTGATCATTGGGAAATGCAAATTAATTCTATAGTGAGATACCAACTATAGCCCTGAAATAGCTATGTCAAAGTGAGTAATAATAAATAAATATTGAGGTGGGTGTCGAGAAAAAGAAACCACTATACATTGCTGGTCAGAATGTAGATTTTAGAAAGTGTGATGTAGATTCTTTTTTTAGGAGCTAAAGATAGGGTCAGTGGTAGAGCATATACTTTGCATGCATGAGGTTCTGGGTTTCAGTCCATGTAATTCTTCTGCATCCAGTACTGCAGGGATAGCATTGGTCATCCAGAAACATTATTGGAAGTGCTACCCACACCACCACCAAAAAAAAAGTAAAAAATGAAATTAAATATAAAGCTACTACATTATCTAGGAATCTTACTTTTGGGTACCTATCTAAAGAACATAAACTCATTAACAGAAGGTTGCATTCACTGCAATGCTACTGCAGCTCTATTTACAACAGTTGGCATAAGCTCGGAACTGAAGTACCTAATGTAGATGGTTGGTGCAAGAAGATACAGTACATTCACACAATGGAATACTAGTCCGCTACTTAGAAAGGAGGAAAGTTTTTTTTTTGTGTTTTTTTTTGGGTCACACCCGGCAGTGCTCAGGGGTTATTCCTGGCTCCAGGCTCAGAAATTGCTCCTGGCAGGCACGGGGGACCATATGGGATGCCGGGATTCGAACCGATGATCTCCAGCATGAAAGGCAAATGCCTTACCTCCATGCTATCTCTCCGGCCCCAGAAAGGAGGAAAGTTTTTTATACTTGCAGCAAAATGGACGTCATTTAAGGGGATTATAAAAAAACAAAATATGCCCAAAGGAAAAAAAGCAAGCACTGAATGATTTCACCTATCTGTGCAAGCGACTGATACAAAATTTGATGGAGGTGTAGAGTGTATAAGGTGCTTGTCTTACACGTGGCTGACCCAGGTTTGATCTTCAGCATCTCATATGGTCCCTCTAGCACAGCCAGGAGTGATTCCCGAGAGCAGAGGCTGAAGTTCTGACTACCAAGTGTGGCCCCAAAACAAACAAACAAAAAATAAAGACAAAGTAGTAGACACTGATAATAAAACTAGGGTTATCTGAGGTTAAAGGGGCACAGAGGGGGAAATTAAGGAAAAATTCAAAGAAGAAATATTTACAGATATTTCTACAAATATCTGTAAAATTTGTAAAAATATTTGTAAAAATACAAATATTTACAGATACAGAGGAAGATGAGGATCAGAGGGAAGAGGTCAGTACCAGCCTGTTCTTGTGGAGGCAGGACTCACATCCAGATTCCTGCATGTATGAGACTCATATACTCACAATCCTGCCTTCAACCCCTCCTGTGTTCCCACAGAGTAACAGTGCTGAGACAGTGTGTGACGCCATGGCATGACTAAAAGTATTTGCAATTGCAAGTCAAAGTTTTAGCAAGACAGATTTTTAGAGACATAGAGTTCGAAGGGCTGTAGCAGGTGGGAATGGCTCATGTTTTAAAAACCAAAGTGAGTTCTTTTGTCTTTTTGAATTTCCAAGCTTCCTAAAGTGTGATGAATGACTGTCCCAGAACTCAACACCCTCTGCTCTTCCCAAGGACCTCACAGCCTCCTGAAACCGTGGGAGGAGGTAAAGGAAAAAAAAGGAGAAAACAGGAAAATGATTTCCTCCCTTATCTCTTGAAAGTTAAGGAGCTGGACCTTTGCCTTTGGAAACACAGGGCAGCACAGTTTTGTTTCACAAACCAATCTTTTGCTTTTCAGATGTCTAGTTGCTCAAATGAGTATCTCTACTTTTACAGCTGAATCCAGGTGTATGCACTGTATAAACTGGGCCTGAGTCTGCTGCATCAAATTTATTTTCCCCTTTGATGTTTTATTTTATTTCATAAATTATCTAATTGAATCTTCCAGAGATATATAGTTACAAAGTTGTTCATGACTGAGTTTCAGTCAAACAGTTTATAACACCCTTCACCAGTGCTGGGTCAGACTCTTAAGGGATAGAGATGACTGTGATTGTACCTGAAGTGGTTACAGATAAGGTGCTACATTTTCCCATAATAATCTCCCCAGGCACTGAGAAGAATTACATAATTTTTAGATATTATTAAACCCTACTGAAAAGAGTGGGGAGAGGGAAAAAATACCAACGTTCCCTTCAGACAGTAGTCAAAGAGTAAATATCATCATACCAGATCCAATTGTTTTATCTGGCATAAAAATGAAAGCAAAAGGGCATGGGAGCAGGCTGAAAACAAATACTTGTGAAAATGTGAGACTATGAGATCAATCCTGGTACTGACCCCAGGGGCTAA
This sequence comes from Suncus etruscus, assembly GCF_024139225.1. Taxonomy (NCBI): domain Eukaryota; kingdom Metazoa; phylum Chordata; class Mammalia; order Eulipotyphla; family Soricidae; genus Suncus; species Suncus etruscus. Next base: position 93,571,218 of record NC_064852.1, read on the forward strand.
GCACAGTTCCTGTGGCTCTGTGGTTTGGGACCCCTAGGACCAGGAGAGTGTATGATTTCCAGGGCAGAGTAGCCATGGTATGGCTGTGGCCAGGGGTATGGCTGTTGGGTACATGTAAGTAAGCACCACGTTGGCTCCTGGAGAGAAGCTGTGAGCAGAACACAATTAAACACCATAAAATAAAAGGCATGATCCCATGTGAGTGCCACATCCAACCATGTCCAGTGTAAGTCATTGCAGTAACAGTAACAAGGATCACAATGGATGAGAGAGATTTACAAATTTAAATGGACCAGGAAGACAGCAGGGACCACTGCTGTCTCTACTTGATCGAGAAAGGTGAAACAAAAAAGAGGAGAAATCCTTTAGAAAGGTTACCAAAGTAAATAGACATAGAAGACAGTTCTTTTCTTTCTGGGCCACACTGAGAGGTACTCAGGAGTCACTCTTGGAGATACTCAGGGGACTATATAGGATGCTGGGGATTGAACATGAGTCAGCCACGGACTATGCAAGTGCTCTACTCACTGTACTATCATCTATCAGTCTAGCCCAAGACACTTTTAACACTGAAAGTTGACTATTTAAAACATACATTTGACTGATGTCTGTACAGAATAGTCATCAAGAATCAAAACATAATAATTTGATTCTATCAAGTGTCCAGAAAATACGAATAAGACCACAGCTTCCAAAAACATGTTATTTGGCCTCAGCAGAAAAGGTGACATTGGAGCAACATAGGCTTGAAACCCTATCATGAGCAGTCTTGTACATTACAGTGCTTGAAATAAAAATCATTTAATTCAAATTAAAAAAAGAATAAATATGAGAGCGATGAGTCAGAGATACAAAACATGGGCTAATAAGGATGCCTGGCAAAAGGTTGAACTGGTTTCAACTGAGCTGGGTTCAATTCAAATTGGGTTGAGCTGATGCTAGCTGGTGGCATGAGCATTACTGGGCCTTAGAGGATTCTGAGTATCACTGAGATTGTCCAGGTAATCCCCAGCACTTCATAGCTTGAGCAGCATCGCATCTTTGATCTCTGGCATTAAACTACTTGTACATTTGGCCAAGAATTCCTAGAAGTGGTCTCCAACCAAAAGCAGCAGCAATGTGGCTACTAATAGATGAGGAACGCATAATAAGAGACATGCATAATATGGTTGTGATTTCATAGAAGGCAATTAAAAGGAGTTGAGAGAATCTAAAATAATTCACTAAGTTATTATTTTAAACACAATTAAGAAAAGACTCTGCCTCGGTGGCCAAATTTATCATTGACACAATATGTTCACTTTTGATGAGTCATACATTCATAGAATCTATGAGATGCAAAAGTTCTTTGATTTCCTTCATTTAAAAGGTCAAGAAGCAGGCAGAATGAGATTACTTTTTCTAAAATATTTCTAAAATTATCCATGGGACTCTTGAGACATAACCCAATTTGTTTTTTATTTTTTTCCTCAGCATTCTGTTTGCCTGTTGAGGCTGATTTATTTGGGTGATCTGATGTAGCAAAACTGAGCAATTTAGAAGCTGGGTGGATAAGAAGATAAACATCTAGGTGGAGAAACTGACCCATCAAATTCCTCAAAGTAAAGAAAATATGCAGAGAAAATTGAGTTGACTATCATAACCTTGTCAGTATGGGAGCCAGAGAAGTCAAAAGTTTCTAATACTGAACTCAACCCTCTCTGTCATAGTCTCAAATGACTCTATCTTGTCCATTATGCCTATTGATCTAGAAGACATCTTTTTCTGATGAAACATTCTTAAATTTACTGAACAGTCCAGCACTAACTTTCCCTTCTAGTTGGGAGACATCTCACAACAGCAGCAATCAAAAATAACCCAGAACAGGAGACATCATGTCTTAACATTCACCATGAATCTATATTTTCTAGTAAATGGTTGGGCACTTGCGGATATAAAGCCTTCAATGTTTATTGATTGATTGGTTCCTTTAAACAATTCAATCTGGTATATATGTATATATATAAAACACAATTCCTTTTTTAAAAAAAAATCTTTCAAGCCCTTTATCTAATGTACCTGAAATGCCATCCTGTCAGAATGTCAAACACATATCAGAGACACATTCAAATTAAGTCATAGAGCCATTAGACTCATTAGAGTGATTAAGTCGACATAAATACCCACATATCCAGTACACCATTGATTAGGCATTGAAACTACAGAACCACAGACTTTCAGAGTGACTAAAACCTCCTACAATGGCCCAGCTACACTGACTGAGGGCAGATTGCACTTATTTTCAGTGAGGTAAGAAGGTTGAGAATCGAAGAGGTGAAGGCCATGGGGCAGGCTCCAGTCTTTCAACCCTGCCAACGGCAGCCTTAAATTTCCATTGAGTCATTTTCCTCATGCCGGCTCTGCCGTTCAAACACTGTAATTATTTCATATATTTTTACCTAGTTATTATCTTACTCACCACAGGCACCTGTAATTTTTCTGTATTTTTTTACTGCTCATTTACTTATTCTTAATTCAGCTAATAATGGTTCCATGTATTAAAATTATCATGGGGAAAGTAAGTGAAAACCTCCCAGGATGTAGAAGCAGCAGATTCATTACAGCCTACAACAGGGAATAAAATATTATGTATACTTTTTGCAGTAAGTACATGCTAATTATGCAGCTATTTATAAAACACTTATCAACATTCAAACTGATACTCTTCAATGTTGTTGTTTTTAAAAACCCTGCTTTGCATACAAGATCTCTGCCTGCAGCAGAAAACAAACTTTGGGGGTCATTTGCCCACTGACTAGACTAGGTCTTTGTGTATTCTTTACATTTGGCCGGATTCTTCTCAATAATGGTACAATAATATTAGCAATATTTACATGGGTCTTTCAGGTTTATAATGCACTTTCACACACAGAGCCTCATTTGATCTTCTAAGAGGCAGGTGAGCTGGGTAGGGCAGGTTTAATTAACCCTATTATTCAGAAGGGGTTCAGAGAGGTTAAGAATAATTGCTGAGCAATCTGGCATGTAAGAAAGAGGTCATAAACACGGGTCTGACTTCAGAGCTCTGACTTTCCCCCACTGCATTTATTCCCACTACATGAGCTTTACTGCCCTATGTAAAAAGATCAGTATCTCACCATACTGAGTACCAGGCTTATTCATTTCTGGATGAGGCAGATTCTTGTAAATGCAAATTCTGGAATTAAACCCACTGGAGTAATATTCTTACTCCCCAACAGATCATCTATGAGACTCATAGTCAGTCTCCTGGCCATGCTGAGCCTCAGTTTCCTCATAAAAAAACTTCATAAAATTCTGATTAAGGATAAGGAGAGGCAATATTGGTAAACCATGCAGAAAAGTATCTAAAGCATAGTAAGAACTCAGTGTATGTTAGCCCTTATCATTGTAAGTGGTTCACCTCTGTGATAGTCCTCTGTGAATCATTTCATGCCCTTCAAATAGATGGCTTTTTTGATTTCTCATAAGACTTGACATTTCTGGGTTAACAATATGATACTACTCCCATCAACTTAGGCAGCTCCTGGGTCCATGCATATTGACTTAACTTTGAGCTTTCAGGAATGCTTTTGGCACTATCATTTTCTTAAGTTGCCTCTCATTTTCTTGTTTAAAATGTTTTCCTCCACTAATTTTCAGAAATCTCTCCATCTTTAGAAGCCACTGGACTATTGGTTATTTATTAAAATTTAGTCCAGAGATAGATGAGATTTAGTCCAGATTTAGCCGGAGATAGTCCAGATTTAGCCGGAGAGATAGCATGGAGGTAAGGAGTTTGCCTTTCATGCAGAAGAACAATGGTTCGAATCCCGGCATCCTATATGATCCCCTGTGCCTGCCAGGGGCGATTTCTGAGCCTAGAGCCAGGAGTAACCCCTGATTATTGCCAGTGTGACCAAAAAAAAAAAATTAGTCCAAAGACTTATGAGGAGGACATACTTAAGGCAACACACTGGGTTCAAATCTTGCTTGTGAAATTTGGAACAATTAGCTACCCAGACTTATTTCCATATAAAAATATGAGTGTAGAACTCATAGCTACTGATAAGTCTGAAAAAATGCACATAATTTATTGTATAGAATATCCGATAATAGTCATTTTCCCCAAAGAGCATATCATGTTTATATCATCATCAAAACAAGGTTTCCTTATCAGAAATAAAGTCTCAAATTGCATATTAGTAGATGTAAATTGCTCTAGTAGTGACATTTGTATTAAACATTTTCTAGAAAAGGAAACTTTAGCTCTCATAGAATTTAAGGCAACAATTTTCCTTAGAAACTCAACGAATGACCCTAAAACCTTAGCTTTATCTAGAAAATAAGAACTCAATGATGTTTTAAAATCTTTTATAAAGAAGAAAAACAAGTTTTGATAGATGTTTCTCCTAGAGAATCCAGTTCAACCTATATCACTCCAGATGAACTTCATTAGAAATAAATAGTAAAGAAAGCTGTTGGTTTTACTTTGTTTCTGTATAAAGGGTAAAAAAAAATCTTGTGAAGAGAAGTTTAGCAAAAATAGTAGAAAATTTATATTTTAATTTTTCTCCTTAAGAGTATAATAGGTTTTTATCTCCTTGCCAAAGGCATGGAATTTGTGTTAAATACAATATAAAAAAAACAAATAAAAAGAATATTGGGGATAATATTTGACAGATTTTCATTGTATTTAAATTTTTACAACTGTAAATATAAGCAATTTATCACTTATGATTGTTTCAGGTGTGGTAGTAATCTCTCCTAAATAGCACAACTTGCATTTGTTGACATAAAAATTTATTAACAGAGCAAGCTTTGGGATTAGTTCAAATATTAGCAATCATTATAGACTTCATTTTCTCCCCTGTCCCTCCACACATCTCAGCTTTGTCATAAGACTCATTCACCTAAGAACTATAGGAAGGTTGTTACCAGTAATTGGGAGTATAGACTTTCTGTTCTCTCTCTTAAATGTTAAAAATGCATTTACTCAGAAACCTCATTGGCTCACTCTAAGTTGAGCCACTCAAATTTGAGAACCAGTTATGACTAAGGGCAGTCAGCTGCTATGAACAGTTAGATTGATCAAAGGAGAGATTCTGTTTTGGGGGAGTCAACAATACTAGTATTGCAAATAGAATCTATTTAAAGATACATGAAGTGTCTCCAAATTCCTAGTAAGCACAGAATCTTAGGTGGTCATTTGGCTTCTCTGTGTGCTTTTTTTGTGTGTGTGTGGCACACCCAGTGACACTCAGGGGTTTCTCCTAGCTTTGAGCTCAGAAATTGCTCCTGGCCTGGAGGACTATATGGGACGCTAGTGGGGGATCGAACCGTGTTCTGTCCTAGGCTAGCGTGCACAAGGCAGACGCTTTACCACTTGCACCACCACTCCAGCCCCTCTTTTCTGTGTTTTGAGTTAACCTACATACAAAATAAACAAAATATGGGTTCTTTTTGGTCTCCCTTGTCAAGATAGGTGTTGTAAAGATAAAGTAAATATGTGAAAGTTCAATGAATCATGGATATAGTTGGTTAAGATTAAAATTGAAATTTAACTGTGATAACTTACTAAGTTAAAGGCCTGTTTGTAATCGTAAAAACAAAACTATGGCAGAGTTTAATCAAAAAATAAAGATACTAAAAATTATTAAGATGTTAGGTTAATTTGGTAATACATATTGAAAGAGCCAAATTATGTAATGTAAGAAAATAATCATGTAATGTAGGCTAAGATTTAGTTTGTAGGACTCCAATTGATATTATTTTACTTGTTATAAGAAAAATAAGAAAATATCTATACAATAGGGAAAAAATATATATGCCATATACTTTTTCCTCATATGTCTAGTTTACCTTAGTGCCCAGAACTGTATGACATAGTATAAGTATTCAATAAATGTTTAAGAAATTATCTGGGGGGTGGTCAGAGCAATAGCACAGTAGTAGGGCATTTGCCTTGCACACTGCTGACTCAGGATGGACCTGAGTTCAATCCCCAGTGTCCCCATATGAACCCCTGAGTCAGGAGCAATTTCTGAGCACATAGCCAGGAGTGACACAAGCATCACTGGGTATGGCCCAAAAACCCCCCAAAAAACCCAAAACCTGAAATTATCTGGGAAAACACGTGTTTTATATAAATATTAGTTTGAAATATGCCATGAAGGTAAAAAATAACTTATTTAATATATAATCTCATTTACATAATTTTATAAAAATTTGGGAATGTGGGGCCAGAGCGGTGGTACAAGCGGTAAGGTGTCTGTCTTGTGCACGCTAAGCTAGGACGGACCACAGTTTGATCCTCTGGCATCCCATAGGGTCCTCCAAGCCAGGACCAATTTCTTTTTTTTAATATAAACTATTTAAGCACTATGATTACAAACACGATTGTAGTTGGGTTTCAGTCATTAACAGAACACCCCCCTTCACCAGTGCAACATTCCCACCACCAATGAATGCCCCCCCCCATCCTTCCCATCCCCTGCCTGTATTCGAGACAGGCATTTTACTACAGTTACTTTATTTTTTTTTTAAGTTTAGTAAGCTCTTCTTCTTTTTTTTTTTTTTTTTTTTAAGGATAAGAGTTAAAAAAATACAATAACAACGGTGTGAAAGTGGCAACTATTGTTTGCATAGGCCCAGCAAAATATGGGAAAATGGAGGGGAAAAAAGCCTTGGCCTAAATGCAAGGATTTATTTACTTACTCCTAAAGTTTTCTTTAAAGTTTTCTTGCATAAGACTGACCCTGGGCTCCAGGCACACTAGGTTGTCCAACCCCTGAGTCATTCTCTGTGGTCCAGGTGAAATTTTTTCCGCACATATTGTTGGTGTCAGGTTTCTGTACTTAAAGATTCTGGTTTCTGTGCATTTCTTTCATGGAAGTCAGGATGATGTGGAGCGTCCTCTAGTTTCACCTCATCTTTAGATGTGGAGAGCCCTGCCCTGCAAGCAGGTTGTTGCTGTTGCTAAGTCATCTGGGTATTAAGAGAATGCTTTTTGGTTTAAGTCCATGCCAGGGCAGTGGTAGGGTCTTTTCTGGTAGAGGTTTGCTTTCTGATGATGTTATAGATAATTGTGGTTGTTTCTGTAGATGGAATCGATGGTTCAGGGGTGTATGGGCAATGTCCATTCTTCTGAGGCCTGAGCAGCCACGTCATTATGCCGATATTCAGGGTATAAGGCCTAACTACATCACAAAATTTGTGTCCGTATCTCTATTAGATAAGAACTTGTTTGCATATGTAATATTTCCCCATTTTAATGTGCATATGCAAAAGAGGAACAATGCCGCAAGGTATTATTAGTGCATCTGGGGGGTCAAAGGAACAAGTCCAACAATCCCCGTAAATTGGTTCTAACATGACCTCTAAACAGAGAGACTCTTCTACCAGAATTTACAGAGCGATTTCTGAGCACATAGCCAGGAGTGGCTCCTGAGCGTCATTGGATCTGACCCAAAAACAAAACAAACAAGCAAAAAAAGGGAATGTTTTACATAAAACAGTGATGAGATACCAGATGAATTTGGGTTCCTCCACAAAAAAATAGAGTTTTAAACGATAGTTTCTTTTTCTTTTTCTTTTTTCTTTTTTTTTTGGTTTTTGGGTCACACCTGGCAGTGCTCAGGGGTTATTCCTGGCTCCATGCTCAAAAATTGCTCCTGGCAGGCACGGGGGACCATATGGGATGCCGGGATTCGCACCGATGACCTTCTGCATGAAAGGCAAACACCTTACCTCCATGCTATCTCTCTGGCCCCTAATGTTTCATTTTTAATGGTGTCAAAACTCTCTCTACTTAGCGTGCATGGATAAGAGAGATAGTACAGTGAATAGAGCACTGAGGTTGTGCATGGCCGACCAGGGTTCAATTCCTGAAAGTCACTAATGTTTCCTCGAGTCTTCCAGGAGTGACCCCTGAGCTCAAAGCCCCAAGCACTGTTGGGTGTACCCAAAAAAACAAAACAAATTAAAAAAAAAAAAGAAAAACAGCATGAAAAAATATTTAACATCAGAAAATGATACTCACAAAATGTTGGTTAGTGATGAAGCATATGAAATTATTTATGTTATAATTCCATTCTTAGAGTTAATTCTTTGTATTTCAATGTATAGGAAAAAAGACCAGAAGGATGCATTCCTAAATGTTAACACTAGCAATACCTAGTAAGGTATAGTATCTGGTAGGGTTATAGGTGGTTTTAATTTTCTTTTTGAACACTAATGGAAAACTGAACTGAATTTTTAGTGCAGATTTTTTAAAGATTAAAGAAACCAGAGATGAAAAGTATAGAAATTGAACAAATACAATTTTTTAAAAACTCATTATAAAGCACTTGTATTCATCAGGTCAAATCATGTTCCAAGCATACCTAATGAATAGGGTCTCATTAGCACATAAAAGGCTTGAAATATTAATTCTAAACAGTTCTGCCGTCTTCCTCTGTGCTCACCGTAAAATTGGAGGAGACATACAATGCGGATTGAGGACAGAAGTAGGTGTCAGGGACTCGGGGCTCATCTTTTCTGAATGAGTAATTACCTTTCTCTGAACAAATCATAATTTTTCATTATCCAAGTTTATTGATTTGGAAAGAGAGCAGTGAAAATACCAGCTTCTTCACAGGGCTGCTATGAAAAGTCACAGATAAGAAGTGCTTTGAAAACTCTTAGCCAAAGCAACTCACTTTAATCTGAGTGCTTGCCTAGATGTGTTGAAGTGCCTCTTGCTCCCCATATCCTATATCAACAAAGTGGGAGTTAATCCACTTGCTCAGCTTTCCATTATAGAGCTCTGTGACTGGTGAACATGGTGTTATAGTTTACTGGATGGTTTCACTGACTCATCCTCTATTTCCCTACTTTTTTCTGTATTATTATTGTGCAGGCTATCTTGAGAAATTGTCCAGAAAATTCCTGGGATATGGAAATGAAGTAAAGGCCAAGAAGGCTGGGAACAGATGCTACCTAAAAGGAGGATTGTTAGTAGTTGGCCTAGAGGCTCCTCTCTAAAGCCTGATTTCTGCAAGGATTCCTTCAATCCTTGAAGTTCTCTATTCTTTGGATAAACTCTTCTATTCTTTTTCAGTTACATTTTATATTACATGGGCTAAATAAAAGCAGTTTATAAGTTTCCTATATAATATCTTCTTGGAGGGAAGAAAGGACTAAAAATTGAGTGCTTGTGTCCTTTATCTTGACTGGCAGCTCTCACTCACATAAAATCATTCTCAAACTCACATAAAGACCTTCTCTTTGTTTATGTGTACTATAATGAGGTTCCAGTCTTCAGGGTCTACTTTTCTGAGGTATTTTAGAATGGCAGTTTTTGTTTGAGTTATTTCCAGTATTCAAGAATCAAAATATGCCCATTAATAATATGTGGCTATTTATATTAAACACAAAATAAAAATTTAGTTCCTCAGTTAAAACAGCCAACTTCAAGGCCTGTGGCTACTAGGCTGCTATAGATCTAGAATATATCCATCAATACAAACACTTCATTGGACTATGTGGTTCCAACTCATAATTTTTTGATAGCAGCAAACTGAAGAACAATTAGGCATCATCATGCAATATACCATAAATTTTCTTGTTTGTAAGTATTTAAAGAAATAAATTGTGAAGAACACAATAAGTTGTGAAGAACATAAGTGGTGCACCCAAAAATGACCCTTGGAATAGTGAAGTATGGATAAATTCATTCTCCATTGCTTTCCTTGAGCAGAAAATATCCTTATTTTCAGAGAATAAGAATCTCCTTTGTAAAATAAAGCAACTACTAACCCAACAGACTCCTATGTAGGTGAAATACCATATACAGGCTAGATGTCACTACAGGCCAAAGCTCTTATTGTCAAATGGAGCTGATTCCAGATATGACAGTTCAGAGAATTCAGACTCTCAGAAAATCACATGAGAAGGAGGTAGTCAGAATGTACACGTTGGTCAAAATGATACTTACATACTCAACTATTCTGGAGCCTTCAGCTTTCAGGTTTGTTTTTTAATTTGTTTTTGGGTCATACCTAGTGGTACTCAGGGCTAACTGCTGGCTCTGTGTTCAGGGATCACTCATGGCAGGCTCACAGGACCATATGAGACACCAGTAATTGAATTAGGGTTGACTGCATGCAAGGCAAATGCCCTATCCACTACACTATTGCTCTACCTGCCCATATATGGCCAAATTCACGCTGCCTACTGAGAAGGATCAGAATGGGACACCATAGGTCTCCCTCAACTCTTTGGCTCCATTTCTTGTCTGACCTGCTCTCCAGCATAGTATCTCCATTTCTCCCTCTTGGGGTTGAAGAGGTTTCCCTCTAAGAGGAAAAGAGTTCAGTGAAATGAATGTTCTCAACCAACTCTGGAGAAATCAAGATAATAAGGGAAGATGTCAGAATTTTCACACACACTATATATAAAAATCTTATTTATATATTACACATAAAATATAAATTATATATTTTATATATAATATCTCATTGTTTTATGTTTGGAGATTTGAGCTATATGGGTGATGTGAATAGGCTACCCTCTCACTGTTCTTTTGGTTTTGTTTGTCTTGAGCTTATCAACATGTTAACTGTTGGGGTAAATGGGGGAGTCTAAATCCAATGTCGTTTTCATTTTCTTTCCAACAAACCTCAAAGGCCTAATAATGATTACCATATATGTATTTAAAACAGCACAGAATGATCCTGAGTGTGTTCATTTAACTTGAGATAAACTGAATGAGCCAGAAAGAATATATGTAAGTCTCATTAAGCCGTCATCACTTAGTTTCCAGGCAAATAAACACCCAAATCTCATTTTTTTTTTTGGTCACACCCGGCAGTGCTCAGGGGATACTCCTGGTTCCAAGCTCAGAAATTGCCCCTGGCAGGCACAGGGGACCATATGGGATGCCGGGATTCGAACTGATGACCTTCTGCATGAAAGGCAAACGCCTTACCTCCATGCTATCTCTCCGGCCCCCCAAATCTCATTTTTGTAGTTCCTTGTGAATAACATATTCAACTAAAATTGTCAATCCTGGTAACTTTAAAGAGAATTATGAGTGAACAAGAAAATGAGAATAGGTAAGAAAATTCTAATTTTGAAAGGGGAAAATACACTAACACTAAATTGATCCCTCAGAGGATAAAGAAACTATTGTCCTTCTCTACTTCAAAATGCTCCTAAAGACCAGGGTGTTTGGGAATCTAAATTTCTGTGTCTTAAAAATTAAAGTACAACAGGGGCTGGATAATACAGTGGTAGGGCATTTGCTTTGCATACAGCTGACCAGGGAGGGACCCTGTTCAATTCCCCGGCATCCCATATGGTCCCCCAGCTTGCCAGGGGCAATTTCTTAGTACAGAGCCAGAGTGACCCCGAGAACCACTGGTTGTGACCCCAAAACCAATCAATCAATGTATCAATAAATAAATAAAGTTTAAAAAAATTAAAGCACAACATGAAAATATACTTTCACATGCCCCCAAGTTAAGAGAGTAACAAATAAATAATGCTCACTTTTAAAATCCAATTTATATTTTCTAAACACTGCACTCTGTGCCAGGCTGGCATAGACCAGGGAAATGCTACCCAAACTGCAATGTCAGCTGCCTTCATGTACCTCCTTAACTGGTTTTGTGAATTGATTTAAATCAATATCACCTTAAAAAAGAGCAACCAAGGGATTCATTCCCATATCTAGATGAGAGCATGGAGTAGGAAGACTGTGAAAGAAAAAAGTGTGGTGGTAACTTGTATTGATCTTTTTTGTTTGTTTGTTTGTTTGTTTTGTTTTTGGGGCCACACCCATTTGATGCTCAGGGGTTACTCCTGGCTAAGCGCTCAGAAATTGCCCCTGGCTTGGGGGGACCATATGGGACACCAGGGGATCGAACTGCGGTCCTTCCTTGGCTAGTGCTTGCAAGGCAGACACCTTACCTCTAGCGCCACCTCACTGGCCCCTGATCTTAACAGGTGAGCCATCTTCGTGGGGAGAAGCACTAAAGAAACTTGTCAAGACTCTGTCTCCAATGCAAGGTAGTAAATGAACTTTCCATAAACCCAACTCATCTTCTTTCCTACCACTTCCCTGATGTGTGATCCCCAACAGGTTCAGGGAAACTTGACTCACATTTATCTACTGTGGCAATGAGGAGGACATTCTGGCCAGAGAGGCTAAACCCTGTGAAGAGAGCAGAGTCTAATGGAATGGTGGAATCTCTGGTGTTCCAGTGTCTGACCAGGGAACAGAGCATATTTTGCCTGGGCATGACTTACCTTTAGAGAATGACATGACAAAATGAGCACAGACACGTCTTTGGAGAAATAGAATTGTTCAAATGAAAAGGATATTGGGCCACCAGTGCTGGGCAGAGTTGGGTATTTGGCATAAAAACACAGTGCATCATAACGAAGTCATTTATGACAGAATCTATATGGGGTGGGTGGAGAAAAAGCAGGAAATTAGGTTCTTATAAAAATATTTAGGAAAGCAACCATATCTATATACCGTATTTGGTCTTAGCTAATGATTTTAGACAATGCCTTGTAGTATTGTGTATTTTTTTTTTACTCTATATAAAAGTACTATGTATATTGGGGCCGGCGAGATGGCGCTAGAGGTAAGGTGTCTGCCTTGCAAGCGCTAGCCAAGGTTCGATCCCCTGGTGTCCCATATGGTCCCCCCAAGCCAGGGGCAATTTCTGAGCACTTAGCCAGGAGTAACCCCTGAGCATCAAACAGGTGTGGCCCGAAAAAAACAAAAAAAACAAAACAAAAAAAAAGTACTATGTATAAAAATAATAAAGTTTAAGATCAAAATTAAGTGTACTGGAGCAATGGACTTAAAAATGTAGTATTTTAATAAAAGCAGTCTTTAGGGCAGAGACATAGGTAGGTAACGCATTTGCTTTGCATGTGGCCGACCTGGGCTTGATCCCCAGCATACCATATGGTCCTGTGAGCCTGCCAGGAGTGATTTCTGAGTATAGAGTCAGGAATGATCTCTGAACACCTCTGGGTGTGACCCAAAGATGAGAGAGGAAAGGGAAGAGGGAGAGAGAGATGTTTACACAAAGGTCATTGATCACATTGGCTGCATGAATAGAAAAATATAATTAATTAAAACTATATATAAAGAACCTCCATAGGCAGAAACATAAATTTAGAATTAAGACATGGCCTTTCGGGCTAGAGAGATAGCATGGAGGTAGGACATTTGCCTTGCATGCAGAAGGATGGTGGTTTGAATTCCGGCATCCCATATGGTCCCCGAGCCTGCCAGGAGTGACTTCTGAGCAGAGAGCCAGGAGTAACCCCTGAACATTGCCGGGTGTGACCCAAAAACCAAAGCCAAAACAAAAACAAACAAACAAAACAAAAAAACCGACATGGCCTTTCTTTTATCTATACTATATGTATTTAGTTGATGTACCTTTCCTACCTCTTATTTCTCAGAGGGAGCAAAGAGGTAGAAAAGACTGACATCATTATAGAAAGGTAGTGGTAAGAGCAGAACATTGGTGAGGAAAACAGAAGCAGGAAATAGACAGGATGAAGGCCAGTAAATAGCAAATGAAATGGAAGCTCTCCAGTAGAATGAAAAGGTGAATGCCTGCTAGGGGTTTCATAAGGAGATAGGGAGCTTCCTGGGCTTCCTATTGTACTCAGACTGGTTCTTTGCACACAGTACTGCAGAGACAGCAGGAAAATTATTAAGGCTGATATAAAAGCCTGATGGAACTTGGGGTACTTATGTTCTGGGGATTTCCAATGGGGTGGTAGTGGAACGCATTATCTTGTCTGGGATGTGAGAAAAATTTCAGAGAAGATGGTGAGACAACTGAGGGGTTGGGGAACATCTTTGCCACATCATCCTGGCTGTCCTTTGCCCTCAGCATTCCCAGCCATTTCATCTTACTTGGAGGGCAGAGACAGTGCCAGACAGAAACCTAGGTGGCACTTCATTCCTTCCATAGAGAAGGAGCAAGCTTGTCTGAGTTTACTATCTCGGGTTACTTTTACATGTATCAGATGATTTGAATAGATGCTGGGTAATGCTTACTTAGACAGATCCCATAATACCTGCTCTATGTAATTACATTTTGCTAGAGCAGAGATTTGAGCAAAGTTCTCTGTGGCTGGGATATGTGAGGGGGATCTAGGCAGAGTGGTGGCTAGATGCTGACATGCTGATGGTGGGTGTGGTGTAGCAACACCATACACCTGAAGTATTTTTATTAATAGTATTACAAATCGTGGTGTCTGAATAAAAACACTTTCTTTTAAAGAAAAGATGCATTTTACTGTGTAATATGACACATTTGGAAACAGTTAACGGTTAATTGAATTAATTTACTACATTTAAAAAAACTTTGATATATCAATAAAATGAGAAACTGGAACAAATAGATAAAACAAAATGTAGATCAGCGACAAAATATATTTAGGAGCTATATACTCATGATGATAACTTTAACTTTAGCATATTACAAAGGTGATAAAATAAAATTTCTATCTGTTTTTGAGATACATCTTGGGATTTCTATAATGAGAAGTGTTCTTCTATAGAGTTCAGGAAATCTCAATATTAATCCATTGTTCTGCGGTACAAACAAGCTGCATAGGATTTACAAAAGGAAGTTGAGGAACTGGAGAGCTAACTTAATGGACTAGGGGACATGCTTTGTATACAGAAGGTCTGGGTTCAATCCTGGCACCTTTTGGTCCTCCAACACTACTAGGAGTGACCCTGGGCATCACAGGCATGACTCCACCCTAATGTAAACATTTTGAAAAATTAACATGGGTAATCTAAAATAATTTCGAAGATGGTAACCAAAGTGAAGAGCAATATAAAAACTCTAAGCATTAGTTAAACTCATCATGATTTGATTCATTCACTCTCAAATCTCTTCATTTATTAACATGGTTCACTGTGAGCTGGGCTGAGGGCTGAATTTTCTCTCTCCACCAAGATATGCTGAGATCCTAATTCCAATAGCTCAGATCATGGCTTTATTTGGAAACTGGGTTCTGGCAGATGTAATTAAGATGAGGTCATTGGTGTGGGGCCACTTTCAATGTGACTGATGGTCTTATAAAAAGGAGAAATTTGGACATAGAAATGCATAGGAGGAGGCCACGTGAAGAGACAGAGGGAGAACACCAACGCAGAGAGCCTGAAGGCAGAGCCCTATAACATATCTAGAAGCCAACGAATACCAAGATTGCTGCCACTGATCAGGCAGCCAGACGAGAGGCCTTGAACAGGATCCCTCACAGTCCACAGCAGGCAACAATCCTCCCAGCACCCTCTCTGTCATAAACCATTAACCTTCACAATTGGAGGACAGTGCTTTTTTGTCTTCTAAGCCACGCAGTCTGAGATTCTCTATTTCAGTATCTAATCTAGAACCTATTTCACAAAACTCTTGGATAAGCCAAGAGTTCAAAATGTCAGTCTAACTCGTGGCCCACGGGCCACAAACGGCCCTCCATACATTTTGTGGCCCTGCCCTAGAGTAATCTTTTTTCGTTTTGTTTTGTTTTAGTTTTTTGGGTCACAATCCCCAATGTTCAAGGCTTACTACTGACTTTGCACTCAAAGATCACCCTGACTTTGCCTCCTGCGGCCCGCAGGTAAATTGAGTTTGAGACCACTGGAACCATTTCACTGCCAGGTGCAGTAAGTTTGTGCCTTTTATAGAGAAAGAGTTCCAAAATCTTAATGGAGATGGGTATGGGCCTAACTATAATGGGTAGGAGGGTGGGAGTGTTAGATGCCCACCTGATAAGACCAGGTTGTTATTATTATTTTTTTTTAAATTGGATTTAAGGTGGGATTTTCATCCACACCCACCTATGCTCAGGTGGTTCTGTACTCAGGAATCACTCCTAGAGGTTCTCAGGGAACCATATTTGGTGCCAGATATCGAAATGGGGTTGGCTGCATGTAAGGCAACAGCCACCCCACTCTCACCCCCAGATTTCCAGCCGCATCATATGCTTCTAATGTTAACAAAAAGGTCTCTCTTCTAAGGCTGTTTTGGTGACACAACACAGCAATACGTATGGGTTGTTGCTGACATTTTTCTGCATGAATGTAACAGTAAAACTAAGCTGTTCTCTGTGTTTACCTGTTGTTTCATTTAAAGCTTGCTCAAGGCGTATTGTTTCTAGAAAGTGTTCTAAAATTTTTTCAGGCTTTCCTGACATCACAGTGTACCTAAGTAAAAAAATAAAAATAAAAAAATTACTCATTTTTTGAAAGTGGTAAAATCACTGGAAAATAACTTTGTACATATTTACATTCTTTTAAATTAGTTTTATATCTAAGGAAATACTTACATTTTGGTCTTGAGTTTCCTTAGGGTAGGAGAGAAAATGTTACTTTGCCAAAGTTATACAAGAAAGTACAATGAAAAAAAAAATCACAAAAGAAGCAGCTAATAAAATATTATACTTCTCCCCCCCCCCCCAAATATAGAACTAAAGTTAGCTTAGACAGTAGTTTAGTAGGCTGGGAATTGAGAAATTTTGTGATTTTTCCAAAGGGGGATAAAAAACAGTATGTAAATCCTGGGGCATTTTAGGTCAGGATAGGGAGCAGACAAGCGGAAGTGACCAAAGACCACATTCTCTAAATATGGATTATTTGTAGAGGATTTTCTATCCCACACTGGATTCTCCTATTTCTGGAATTCTTTGTCTTTCCCAACTGTACACTGGTATGTGCTTTGGAAATGCAGCTAATAATAATACAAGGGAAAAGAAAACAAAACCCCCATCCCCAGTGAGCAAACAGACAGACCAGTTTCATGGCATGAATAGAAAATGAATCAGCGGTAGAAAATCCTTTCATTTACTTCAATGTCAAATATAAATGATTTAGAAAGTAGGCACAACTATTTTCTCAGAAGATCCATTCGTGGAGTTTTTCAATCAACATGGAGAGTTTCCTTTTTTTTTAAACTGAATGTGCATTATTTCAAAGTCATACTCAAGATGGTAACAAAACAGCAAATGAAAAGTAGAAGCAAACTATGGTAAGATGAATGGGAGAGGGGAATGCTCCAATTTCCAATCAACTCAAATTTTTATTTTCCTCCAAGCACTTCACTTAAAGTAAAGTTGCAGGGAAGAAAAACAATGAACAACAGAATTCTCTTGTGTTCAGAAAGCAGTAGTAGAATTCAGCACCAGGAAAACCTAGATTACTTTGCTTCCTCCCACTACTTTTTACTGGCCTATGAGGAGAATTGTATGGGAAGTGTGTTACAATCCCAAGAGGTGAATAAACTCTCAGGTCTTCACCACCTGCCTGAGGGAGAGAAAGAAATTCAACACGTGCATGACTTTGTATCTGAGAAAACACAGTTTTGATGTAGTCTGCACAAGGTACTGAGGCAACTGCAATCTGCCTGAAGTATAAGCACAAGTGAAAAGCACTTGGAGCAAAAGGAAGATGAAAAGTCAAATATCTGAGAGAACCTAACTTTGGAGCCTGAGGAAGGAGAGGGGGAGAAAGAAAAATAGAAAGTAAATAGTAAGCATCCAACAAAGGCAGTGACTGTTGGAGGAAAGTAGAGGGCAAACATGTCTACAAGAGTCTGTAGGCTCAGACAGGGATGTGAGAGAGGAGCAAGAACTATAGCACACTCATAAGGAAAGGATGCAAAAGGGGTCACTTAGCCTCTGCTGAACATCTATGATGCCATCAGGGTAGCAAGACCAACTCTCCTCCTGCTGATTCAACTTTCTCTTCATCCTGCAGAGTGAAAACTGTTCCACCAGAGGGACACCCGCCCTGTAGTTAAAGCCAGCAGACTGTGATGTTTCCCGTCAACAGGGCTGGCCTCCTGCATCCTAGGGAGTTGCTCAGTGTGAGCAGATTGTGCTTAGGCAGAGGATGCCTTTGGGTCAACAGTTCTTTCTAAATCGGAAGCCCACTGTTCAATCAAAGCCTCCTTCACAGAGGGCTTGTCTACATGCTTGTTCTGAAAATAAGACTTTGTGGATAGTGTTTTGGAGAAAGGGGTTCCCAAGCAACATTCAGAAAGTCAGGATGGGGTGCTCACAAGTAATACTTGGCCAAATGGATCAGAGGGTCAATGCAAGAGCTATATGGGCCCTGTGGTATCAAGGATTACCAAGGCTGGGGTCTCCTGGGCCACATTCAGTACTGCTATAGAATGTTGGGTTTCCAGGACCACACCCACCAATGCTGGGAAGTCAGGTCAAAAATAGAACCCAGGTTGAGGGTATGCTAATTTTATGACCTAACAGCTATCCTGTTTCCTGATCCCTAAAAATAAGTTTTTATTTGAATAAGAATGTAATGCATTAAAAAAACTAAAAAAAAGTTACTTGGTATTCTGCACACCACTAGGCAGGCCCTACTAGAAGTTGTCCAGGATGAATACACGTAAGTTTAAACTTGCTGTCTTGGGGTCAGAGTAATAGAACAGTGGATATGATATTTTCCTTAAATGTAGCAGACCCAGGTTCAATCCCCAGCATCCCATATCATTCCCTGAGCCTGCCAGGAGTGACCTTTAATTACAGAGCCAGGAGTAAGTTCTGAAGCATAGCTGAGTGTGGCCCCAAAACAAAAGAAACAATAAAAAGAAACACAACAAACTTGCTCTCTTATCAAAGGATGAACTCCAAGAAATGGTCAGCATCCCCACATTCCTAGTGTTCTTGACCTGGACAACCATTAGCCCAGAAATTATGTCGAGTTAAAAAGATTAAAGATCTAGGTGACAAGCCAAAGGGTCTATGGACTTCAATAGAGAAAAGGTGTCCCTCCTCTCTCAGTGGGCCTGGTCAACTGCAGACACCAGGTGATCCTACTTTGCTGCAAAGGCTCCCTCTAGTGGTACAGAGCCCTTCTGCCATCCTTCCTCTGCTCAGCTTCACAGAGGGCTGTGGAGATCCATGTAATGGAAAGTCTGGGAACTCTGAAGAGAGTGAGGCAGGCAACTAGTGGCTGACAGGGGACAGGGTGGGCTGAAATGCAACCATTTAGGCCAAGTTCTACATCAACATCATCATCATCATCATTATTATTTTAATTTAAACACCAGAGTTACCAGGTTGTTCATACTACAGTTTTGGTAGTTTCTTTTCTTTTCTTTTCTTTTCTTTTCTTTTCTTTTCTTTTCTTTTCTTTTCTTTTCTTTTTCTCTTTTCTTTTCTTTTCTTTCTCTTTCTTTTCTTTCTCTTTCTTTCTTTCTTTCTTTCTTTTTTTTTTACAGATAGAGTTGTTCATGATTGATTTACAGTCATACAGTGTATGTATGTACAATGTAGTACCATTCAGTACTACATTATTTCTTTGTTTTGGCCTTGCACTGTCCTGTTGTTTCAGTGATTTGAAGACCAGTCAGCTTGGCTCTCTATAATTTATTGTAAGAAGGTCACACTAGCTAGTACTAAAAGGGTTACATTACCCAAACAGCGAGAATTGGAACATAGGACAGAGAGGGGGACCTGAGAGAAACTGCAAGCAGTATTGTGCTAAGAGCGGGGTGGCCCATAGTCTAAGGCAAAGGTCCCACAGTAAGTAAAAGAGAAATCATTGCTTGACAATGTGTTTCACTAAAAACATAAATAATAAAACTAAGTATAACAGGCCAGGGCAGGGGAAAGAAGAGGTGGACTAGAAGGGACATAAGGACATTGGTGGAGGATCTTAGGTACATTGTTATTGGTGGGGTGTGATAATTGTGTATGTGAAAACCATAAGTGTTATTAAATTATAATTTAGAAGAGAGTAAGAAATTCCTATCATGGTACATGATGGGTACAAGTTTAAACTGGACAACTTACTTTACTGCCTTGATAATCCCAAGATGGACTAGGTAGAGATTGAATTGCTAAACTCTATATCTCCATCAATAGCCACATTATTTTGTTAACAAAATATAAAATAAAGGGGCTTGAGTAAAAGCACAACAGGTAGGTCTTGCATGCAACCAATCTGGGTTCCATCCTCAGTATCCTATATGGTCCCCTAAGTCCACCAAGAGTGATCCCTGAGTACAGACCCTTGAGTAACCCCTGAGCACCTCTGCCTGTGGCCAAAAATGAAAATATAAAATAAGATAAAAATTCATGATTAGAGTGAAGAAAATAATAAAAATTCTGAGTGTTTGAGATCCATATATTTTACTCACCATAAGAAATAGTGTCATGTTATGGAGGTCAATGTCACATTCAAAGCTGAGTGACTTGGGCAGACTCAAGGAATTTAGTAATTTAAAAATGGATGTAGACATGGGGCTAGAGAGGTGGTGCAAGCAGTAGGGTATTTGCCTTGCAAGTGCTAACCTAGGACGAACCTTGGTTTGATCCCCGGCATCCCATATGGTTCCCCCAAGTCAGGAGCTCTTTCTGAGTACATAGCCAGGAGTAACCCCTGAGCATCACCAGGTGTTGTCCAAAAACCAAAAAATAAATAAAAGGGTATAGACATAAATGATTCAATATTTGAGGTAGGGGAGTAAATCAGGAAGAAAAGAAAACATTATATTCTGTATAAAAATGACAATAATCTCTGAGCTCATAAGGGAAACAGAACCTTTAAATATCCCTAACTGGATGTATTTCTATAGAAAGTGCGTGTATGGTTAGCAAAGTTGTCCAGAATATCAAAATGTATTACACACTCTCATGGCCCTTTTGAATTCTAATCTAGCTTAGGAAAACTGCACAGGGAAAGTTGTACATGAAGAACATGGCCTTTATTCTCTTGGAAACTGATTTTGTTTTTTATGTTTTTTAAATAATTTCTTTATTTAAACACCATGATTACAAACATAATTGTAGTTGATTTTCAGTCATAAAAAGAACACCCCTCCCCTTCACCATGCAACCTTCCCTTCACCAATGCCCCATGTCTTCCCTTCCTCCACCCCTGCCTGTATTCTAGGCAGGCTTTCTACATCCCTCACTCACTGGCATTGTTAGTTTCAGTGATAGTTCTCAGCGTAGTAATTTCTCTAACTTCACTCACCACTCTTTGTGGTGAGCTTCATATCTTGAGCTGGTCCTTCCGGCCCTCATCTCTGAGAATTATTTCAGTGTCTTTAATTTTTCTTAAAACCCGTAGATGAGTGAGACAATTCTGTGTGTCTCTCTCTCCCTTTGACTTATTTCACTCAGCATAAGAGAGTCCATGTACAGCATGTATAGAAAAATTTCATGACTTCATCTCTCCTGATGGCTGCATAATATTCCACTGTGTGTATGTACCACAGTTTCTTTAGCCATTCATCTGTGAAGGGCATCTTGGTTGTTTCCAGAGTCTGGCTATTGTAAAAAGTGCTGTGATGAATATAGGTGTAAGGAAGGAATTTTTGTATTGAATTTCTGTGTGCCTAGGGTATATCCCTAGGAGTGGGATAGCAAGATCAAATGGGAGCTCAATTTCCAGTTTTTTTGAGGAATCTCCAAATTGTGGAAACTGATATTGTATAGTGCATGATTTTGTACTCACTGTATCCCTTAAATTGGTCACATTGAATAAGTACTTTCTTTGATTTACAAATAAATCTGAATTTATCTACAGGACACAAATAATAAGATATAATAAAAATCAGGTCCAACTCTAAAATAAATTTAATACACATGGCTTCTCCATTTCTATTCCAGTTAATGTGATGTGTTTTTTTTTTAAACTGACATTTGGAGGTATTTCAGAATGAAAGATGTTATAATAAACTAAAACTTCTGATAATTTCTTAATGTTATAAATAAGTGAATAAAGAGGGTCCTTGGGAGAGTTTTTGGACAAATGTTTCAAAGTTAAGCAGAACTTTTAAGGCTTACTTTTTCAGAAATCAGAAATAATATAACATAATGGAAAAATCTGAAATATTATTTAAAAATGATCTGTTTCTTTTTAAGAACATTAAAGACAATTATTGAGGGTGGCCTCAATCTTCACATCAATTTTTTATGTTCATCTTTATTTGTGGACTAGAAGACAATTGTTAAAAAAAATTTGAGCAAGACCAAAGTAGACTGACTAGCAGAGTGGTCTTTGTTGCGACTCAAAAGAGCCATTTTTACCCTACGTCAGTGTGCCCTTAGGGAAAGAGAAGCACCAGGAAAAGGTAAGGGGTCTTATATCACGTAGTCATGAGTAACTGAGAAAGATAGGCAGACTGGCAATCGGGGTCCTTTTTATGAATCAAAAGAGTCGTTTTCATCCCAGATTAGTGAAACACAAGAAGAGTGAGCTTGACTGTATATTTATTCTAATCAATGAGCTATCCTGCAACACATAAAAAACACTACCACACTGTTAAGGTGTGGTGAAAGCAACACAGATTTCACACCCCATACTTAGTGAATGAAGATGATAGTTTTGAAGACCCAGCTAGTATCAGTCACCAATCTAGCCTTTCTGATATAAAATTTAAAGAGGAAATGTTGATGGATCAGTGAGGATATTAAAGAGGAAGTAAAAGTTTTCTGGAAACAAATGAGAATGAGGACACAAATTATCAGAATTTGTGTAACACAGCAAAAACCGTATTAAGAGAAAAACTTATAGTTTTGCAAATATCAGGAAAAAAATAAGGGCCTACATAAATAACTTAAGAAAACTGAAAAAGAAAAATGACCAACAAAACGAACTGACAGCATTCAGGCAGGAGGAGGGAAATAATAAAACAGAGCTGAAATTAATTAACTGGAAACCCAGAAAACAATCCAAAAGGTGAATGAAAGCAAAAGTTGATTTGTTAAAATTGATAAACCATTAGCAAGACTCACAAAAAGAGCCTTAAAAAATCAGAATCATAAATAAAAAGAGTGATGTCACTATAAACACTAAATAAATTCAAAGGGTAATCAGACACTATTTTGAGAATCTTTATGCCATAAAATGAGAGAGCCTAGAATAAATAGGAATTTTTTTGAATTCCCACAGCCTTCCAAAATTCAACCAAGATGATGATCTGGAATACCTAAAGAGACCTACCACTATGTCTGGTGCATGATTTTGTACTCTTGGAATCCCTTAAATTGGTCACATTGAAAAAGCACTTTCTTTGAATTACAAATAAATCTGAATTTATCTACAGGACACAAATAATAAGATACAATATTTCTTCAAAACAAAAGCCCAGGCCCAAATGGATGGTTCACTAGTGAATTCTTTTAAATCTTTAGAGAGGACCGACTACCAAACCTTTTCAGTCTCTGAAATTGAAGCCCAGGAAATTGAAGAAACAGAAACATTACCAAACAATTTCTATGAAGGTAAACATTACCCTAATACCAAAAGCGCTGGAGATGGGACAGTAAACAATGCAATCAGATCCCTAATCTTCATGAAGCTTACATTCTTTTTATTATATATAATATCTTTATTTAAACACTGTGATTACAAATATGATTGTGATTGGGTTTCAGTAAGTCTTTCTCTAAGATTTGGTACAAGACAAGGGTGCCAACTCTCACCATTTCTATTCAAATAGTGTTGAAAGTTCTTGCTATAGCAATAAGGGAAGAAAAATATATCAAAGACATCCAGATAGAAAATAAAGAAGTCAAGTTCTCACTGTTTGTGGATGACATGATACTATATTTAGAAAATCCTAAAGAATCTGAAAACAAAAAAGGCTTCTGGAAACAATAGATTTGTACGATAAAGTGGCATGCTACAAAATTAATATGCAAAATTCATGGCTTTTCTATATACAAATAGTGAAAGGAAAGAGATGTTTAAAAAAACAGTCTTATTCACAATTGTGCCTCAGAAAATCAAGTAAGTTGGAATAAATTTAACTGAAGAGCTGAAAAAACTATACAAAGAAAACTACAAAATTCTGCTTCAAGAAATAAAAGAGGACACAAAATATGAATAAAAAAATACCCTGCCTGTGGATTGGGAGGAGTAATACCATTAAAATGATGATACTTTCCAAGAATTGTACAGGTATAATATAATCCCTATAAGGATATCCATGATATTTTTTCAAAGAAAAAGATCAAACACTTCTGAATTCATATAGAACAACAAACCTCTATAAATAGCTAAAGCAATCTTTGGGAAAAAGAAGATAGGAGGCATCACTTTCCCCAAATTCAAAATGTACTATAAAGTGGTAGTCATTAAAACAG
Source organism: Suncus etruscus (assembly GCF_024139225.1). Classification (NCBI taxonomy): domain Eukaryota; kingdom Metazoa; phylum Chordata; class Mammalia; order Eulipotyphla; family Soricidae; genus Suncus; species Suncus etruscus. The sequence continues at coordinate 93,595,368 of NC_064852.1, forward strand.
CATGATACTGGACAGACCCTCAGATCAACTGAATATACCTAAATATCCTGAGACTGACCCTCAGGTATACATATGGTCAATTAATTTTTGATAAAGGGGCAAAAGAAATCAACTGAAACAAGGAAAGCCTCTTCAACAAGTGGCGATGGGAAAACTGGTCAGCTACAAGCAAAAAAGACCTCTCTTTAATGCTCTGTCTGAAAGTCAAATCAGAATGAATCAAAGATCTTGATATCAAACCTGAAACAATATGGTACTTAAAAAGAAACATAGGCAGAAGACCCATAACATTGAAGCTTAAGGCATCTTCAAGGATGAGACACCCTGCCAAGCAAGTAGACACAAAGATAAACAGATGGGATTATACTAAACTAAGAAGTTTCTGCACTGCCACGGTAATAGTAAACTTGGATACAAAGACTACCAACAGAATATGAGAAACTTTTTACCCAATACTCATCTGATAAGGGAGTAAGATATATAGGCACTGGTAGAGCTTAACAAGAAAACACCTAAATCTTCCAAAAATTGGAAGAGATGAGCAAGAAGAAATGTCACTTCTTCAAAGAAGAAATACAAATGGCCAAAAGGCACATGAAAAATAATCAGGGAGATACAAATCAAAACAATGAGATATCATCTCACACCACAGAGACTGGCACACAGGGCCAGAGTGGTAGCACAGCAGTAGGGAGTTAGCCTTGCACATGGACGATCCAGGACGGACCTGGGTTCAGTTTGTGGTATTCCAATTGATCCCCGAGCTGCCAGGAGCAATTTCTGAGCACAGAGCCAGGAGTAAGTCCTAAGTACTGCCAGGTGTGGCCCCAAAAACTAACTAACTAACTAACTAACTAACTAACTAACTAACTAACTAACTAACTAACTAACTAAATAAATGTTAGAAAATAATTCCAGAAACTGGCACACATCAAAAGGAACAAGAACAACCAGAGATGGTGTGTATGCAGAAGACAAAAGGATTCTCATTCATTGCTGGTGGGAATGTTTACTGGTCCAGCCATTTTGGAATATTGGGTGGATATTCCTCAAAAAAACCCCTAGAAATTGAGTTTCCATATGATAGAACAATACTGCTCCTAGGAATAAATCATAGCAGCCCATAAACACAATGAATAAAACCCCTCTACATTCCTATGTTTCTGAGTTGGGAAACAACTCATTACCAAGAACAGATGGGTGAATAAAGAAATTGTGGTACAACTAAATGTTGAAATATACTATGCAGCTGTTAGCACAAATAAAGTCATGAAATTTGCTTACACATGGATGAATATGGAGAGTATTATGCTGAGCAAAATGAGTCAGAAAGAGAAGAATAGACATAGAATGATTGCACTAATTTGTGGGATATAAAAATAAGATAATATGGTAATAATATCCAGATACTAATAGAAATGAAAGTCAATAGAACCAGTCCATGGTAGGAAGTTTTCCACCAAATAAATAATGGGGGGAATGCAGTTAGGGCGAAGAGAGACCACTATGACAGTGATAGTTGGAAATGATCACTTTGGACAAAAACTGGCTGCTGAAAGAAGATAAAGTGATATGCACAATACCCCTTCAGTAACAATATTGCAAACCACAGTGTATAAAAATAAGGAAGAGAGAGATAAAGAGAAGGGGGGAGAGAGAAGAAAAAAGTCTGCTACAGAGACAGTTGGAGGGAGGGCAAGTGGGAGGGTGGGAGGGAAACTGGGGACATTGGTGACCAAAAATGCTCACTGGTGAAGGGTGTCTACACTGTATGACTGAAAGCCAGTGATGAACAATTTTGGAAGTACATATATCATAGAAACCTAATTAAAGAATTTATAAAAAATATTTGAGAAAAATAGATAATAGTGAAAATCTAATTTTAATAAAGAACTTTGAATAATAATTTTATAGGACTGTAAGTGCAAGGACAGTTTTAAAATGTTCATTTAATGTGAGTCTTTTTGAAATCTATCAGTTTTCACTATTTATTGGACAGTGTTGAGAATGTAATGTTTATAGAGAACAATACTTTGCTAAAGAAAATTGGAAAAGGATGGAGCTCCAACTTAGTAGTTGGTAAGCTGGATTTGAATTGTACCTCAGTCACTGCAAGCTTTGTATTCTAAGGCAAGCAGCTTGCTTCTTTGAGCCTAAATTTCTCCATCAGTTAAAAGGAGTTGTAATATAGATTAGATAAAATAGCTAAAATAATCTCTGACTATTCTATAATGTATTTCTTCCCACCTTCCTAGGAAATAGGAAAATGTATTAGACTTACAGTATAAACAATAAAAATTCAGTTATCCTGAGTGCCTGATTAAAGAAGACACTGTTTACGTAGCAAACAAAGAAAAATTACTCAGGAAGTGTTCGCCTTCAACATATTATTTGGTGACATTTCTCCAGCTACAGAATTGGTGTTTTTATTATTTTGAGATTGAAAATGAATCTATTTTAAAAACTAGATTCTGTCATTTTCTGTAATTTTCTTAGCACTACATTTCCTAATCCTTTTGTTTTAACATTCAAATGTTGGCACATTAAATGAAAGTCTCATGGAGGAAGCTGCAGTGAAAGATATAACTGAACATGCTATATTGAACAAGACTCAACAGGGAACCTGAGAAGCAAAGAGCAAATAATGTTTTGACATTAGCAGAAATAAGCAAGAGACCACATGGATGCTTCCAGCTGCAATCGATAGATTCTCGTATCTGGAACTGAGTTCCCATCAAAGATGCTTTTCCTGACATCAAGATGAAAATATTTGAGAAATTCTATAAATGAAATTTAAACATCAGAGGTTCTTATCACCTTTGAACTGCATCCTACTCCTTTGTCACTTGTTCTTTCCAATGCTTTCTTAGTTTTGAATACTACATACAGATAATGTTCAAGTGGGTAATATTCTTCCAGAATATTGCAGCTACAAGCTCAATGAAGAGCTAGAAATTGGTGCGTTATACTGATATGATTAGTCAATAGAGAAAAACTTGCCTCACCGTGAGCGCGTGCGCGCGCGCACACACATACACACACACACACACACACACACATACACACACTGCTCCCAACTCTTTACCCCCCCACACACACGGGGCTGTCTTTTACAAAAAAGGGAGACCATGCTATTGTAGAAATGATGATACCATACCATGTGTAAAGGTTAATCACAGTCTGGCAATTGCAGCATTGGATGAAAACCTACTTTTGCTGAGGCTGTGAGTTTCCTTGATTAGCAGCCCTGTTCCCTGCTGGGATCTTCTCCAGCACCAAGACATCTTGGTCATGTTCTTTAAGTCTGACTGTATTCGCCTCCACGTCCTGGAAATACAAATTACACCACATACAGATGCTGTCATTTGTCTCAGACAATGAAAAAAATTTCAAATGCTTCAGAAACTCATTTGGTGCTTGTGATGCTAATTGTTGAGTCTACAAATTAAGTTCATTTCTAGAGTCAAGGGCTACAATGGTTAGAGAGACGACCAGATGAGGTTTGAGGCATGTGTTTCTTAAGCAAAAACAAAAACTCTTGTTTTTGTCCCAGATTCACAAAAACAGCAGAGTATTGAGGAGTCTGCCTATGTCCTGGGAGCCTTTTGGGAGAAGGCAGTATAGAGGAAGATAGGAAAGTAAAGGCACTTATTATAAATTTTTAATGGGGATGCTACCAAGCAGTACTCAAGAGCGTGGGGCCACTACTGGAGACACTCAGCCTAGCAGTTAAGTGTTGGGGCCAGCAATGCAATGCTGCTTAGGCCCAGTGATCCAAGTGGAGTTTTCAGGGCCACCTGGGTAGTGGTAGGGCTGGGATATGAAGTACCAGGGATCAAACTTGGGGTTTAGTAATTGTAAAAACATACCTAGGGCTAGGCATGAATTCCACCCCTTTAAGTGGTCTCCTTAGTCCCTATTTTTGTTTTTTGTTTTTTTTGTTTGTTTTTGGGCCACACCCGGCGGTGCTCAGGCGTTACTCCTGGCTGTCTGCTCAGAAATAGCTCCTGGCAGGCACGGGGGACCATATGGGACACCGGGATTCGAACCAACCACCTTTGGTCCTGGATTGGCTGCTTGCAAGGCAAACGCCGCTGTGCTATCTCTCCGGGCCCTCCTTAGTCCCTATTTATATATCATTAAAATAAAAACATGTGGCAGATAGCCATTAAAATAAAAAAATGTGGCAGATAGCACAGAAAGTTCTTTTATTCTGATTTTTAATGAAGGTATATAGTTTTTATAGTATTATATTTTCTTGCTACTCAAAAGACTACTCAGAACATCAAATTGAGGACTGGGAATAATTCAAAGGCATATAGTGTATCCTTTCCATGTGTAATCCTGAAGTCTGATTCCTGACATCACAGGGTTCTCCAAGCAATGAGCTATGAGCAGCCTGAGTAATCAATTGTAAATCTACAAAAACCATTTTTTGTTGTTGTTTTTTTTTGGATCACACCCGGCAGTGCTCAGGGGTTACTCCTGGATCTGCACTCAGAATTTGCCGTCTGAGAGGGACGGGGGATCACATGTGATGCCAGGATTTGAACCACTGACCTTCTGCATGAAAGGCAAATGCCTTACCTCCATGCTATCTCTCCGGCCCCTAAAATCATTTTTAAGGAATAAGAAAAAGAGTGTAGGGGTAAGGAGCTTGACTTGCATGTAGTTGGTCCTCCCTAATTTGAATATTTGGAACCACATATGATCTCCTGAACACTGCCAGCAGTGACCCCTGAGCACAGAGCCAGGAGTAAGGCCTGAGCACCATTGGTGTAAAACAAAACCCAATTTTTTCCAATGATTTTAAATAGCTTTATGTTACACTCAAGATAATAGTCCTGATTTAATTATTCAAAACAATCTTTTGGTTGATGATAAACTCCATATATACACAACAGAGAACAAGTGCAGCTTACCATTAAATTTCAATGCAATTTAAAATAAGTACTTAGGGTTGAAGAGAAAGTACAGTGAGCAAGGTACTTGCTTTGCATGCAGCCAACCCAAGTTTGATTCAGCACCCTATATAGGCCCTCAAGTCCCACAAGAAATGAGCCCTAAGCACACAGCCAGGAGTAAGCCTTAAGCAATGTTGGCTGTGACTTCCAAACAAAACAAAATAATATAATTATAAAATGAATGTCTTTTTTCCATCTTTCAGTCCTCATTTTACTTGATAAGGAACAAGTTTACTTCCATGTAGCATCTTTCCTATATTATAGCATGACAATATTTCACATTTATCTTGCTTTGCAATTAGGGGTTTATATTTAAGCAACGTTTGTAATAAGGAATCAAAGGCACATGCTTAAGGATGGGTTCAGACAAATGTTCATAAAGACTAAAGCATGATATTATAAATTATAGTAAAACAATGTCAAATTGATCAGACAACATAGGAGTTGTATATAAAACATTGGCATTGGTTAGAAAAACATAAAGATAAAGAAGGAACCTGTTATAATGCAATCTCAGCATCTCTGGTCTATAGGATGCATTTAGGACATGGATTCTACCAGTCCTGTGACCAAGTCTCCTTGCTCCTCTAGTATCTATCCAGCACAGCACTGTTCAATCAACGCTGTACCAAGTCTGGCTTCTCTGGCAACAGGAAATGTAGGAAATGTCTCAGTGCACATCGCCTTGGACTTACCCTCAGGATCCGGTTGAAATCCTCCTTGTCTACTCTTAAGAAATGGCAATTGTCTTCTCGCAAGACAATGGAGGCTGCTCTTGGGGCGTCATTCACCAGTGCTAACTTGCCAAAATCATCTCCCTCATGCAGGGTACAGACCACACCCTGGAAAGCAGAACAAGTTTTCTGAGAAGGAGCAACCATTCTCTGGCCTCTTACAGATCACTTCCCCCCTTCCCCTATGCGTTGAATAAAGATGGGTCATATCCGCGGATACTGAAGGAGAGCTGTGTAATAAAGTTGCTGTTTTTTCTTAATTGAACAAGTTGATATGTGGCCTAGTTTCAGCTATACTATATTATCATCTATTTACATTAGGGGTTAGCTAACTCAAAATCAGTAATATAATTATTAGTATTAGTTTGTGATTTGGGTTGCTATGAAGTCCTTTCTACAGAATAACTATGCTGTTGCAAGCTTAATTATAGTATAACAATACTTATTATTTAGAGCTACACTAGCAAGTTGAGCACAATAAAATTTTAAAAGAAAAAATACACATAAATATATATATATAAAGATAATATACCTTTCCATAAATGACTACGTTCACCGATCCTTTTAGAATAATGTACCAGGAGGTACCTTCTTCTCCCTGGTTAAACACTAGATACAAAAAGATGAAAAGACTTATGACAAGAATAGAAGCACATCAATATAAATTATACTTATCAAATCATCATTTTTAAGGCTCCAGAATTAAACATTATTCCAGAAGGAAAAAAACTACTAGAAAATATTAACTTATTCAGGTGTAATATTCCCTTTTCTGCAGAGCACGAAAGCAACAGGAACATAGCTCTACTTGCTATGATCTAAAAGACAGGTTTTTACTAGATATCAATTCACCAGAAATTCATTTTATTAAGCAATACACTTCCCCTAGAATTCATCAAGACATATTGGGCTTAGAAAATAGTTTTTAAGAGTAATCTGTCAGCAGTGTGATGTTTGAAAACATGTAAAATCATTGTTAAATACCCAACAGCAACAGAAACTAAGATAATCTTCAATAAGAAGATTATCACAGCAGACGGAAGGGAACAAAGAAGATGGGGAGGGAAGGATACTGGGACAATGGTGGAGGGGATGGTGTGGAAATGTGTTGTGCATAAAATCCTACTAATTGTAAACCACAGTACCAAAATAAGTAAGTAAGTAATCAAATAAAATCATTGCCATATACCATTTAAAAAAAATTGGTTAGAATGATAACCACTACATATCTAGTAAGAATTACTGAAATAAGTAGCCTTAATGGTACACATAATTTCACTCTTTAAAAAAATAATGAATGAGGGGCCGGAGAGATAGCATGGATATAGGGTGTTTGCCTTGCATGCAGAGGAATGGTGGTTCGAATCCTGGCATGCTATATAGTCCACTGAGTCTGCCAGGGGCAATTTTTGAGTGTGGAGCCAGAAATAGCTCCTGAGTGCTGCAGGGTGTGACCCAAAAATCAAAAAAAAAAAAAAAGGAAAAAAAATGAATGAAACATGACAATGCTAGATAAAAATGAACAGATATTTAATAACCTTTTTATTTGATATATTGGAACATTTCACATTAAAATAAAAATGATCAAATTTGAATAAAATGTTCTTAATGCTAAATCAGTTATCACAAAAATAAAAATACTATGAAAACAAAATTTAAAATTTAAAGTACAGTTTCACCAAAATAAATATTCACTGTGAAAAACACCATGTTTTATGACTGAAAGTAAAACATCTTCAAATCTAATTTGTTTATTTATTTTATTTTAGGGGGGTTGGGCCTTCTCCAACTGTGCTCAGGGCTTGCTCTTGGGTTTAGTTCTAGGGTCACTCTTGGGGATGCACAGAGGACCATCTGTGGTACTGGGGATCCAATTGGGTTGATTTTGCTTTAACTCCAGTTCTATCTCTGGCCTCAAAATATAACTGTTACCAGTCGTTTGCTTTTACAGTTCATGATCCTTGCTTACTTGACTAACACAAGACAACCTGAGGACAGTCAGGCTTTTCAAAGAATGTTCCTTGAAGTTAGCAGGTTCTCATTAAAGCATAGTCTGTGTATCATTGGAATTAGGAAGTACTGGCTTAAATAGAGTGTTGTATATGTAAACATTTAAATGGAATTATTAAATTACCTGATCGTGATTGTGCCCTACCCTAGGGTGTGACCTGGCATTCTGCTCCCACCCTAGGGTGGTACCTGATTGTGCTCCCACCATTGGGTGGTACCTGATCCCACCATTGGGTGGTACCTGATTTGGGGGCATAAAAGCAAGGGTCTGTGGAAGGTGAGAAGCTTGTTTCCTGGGGCCTATTCTTAGGCCTTTTGGCTTCGGCCTCTTCACGGAATAAAGAGCTGTTTTCCTCGGAAGCCTGACTGCCTGTTGGCTTTCTTCCTGCATATTCACCTCAGAACCACCGACTGAACAGGGTAACAGACGTGTGGTCTGAGCTGGAAGAGAAAGGCCTCATCCTCCATCCCTCCATCAGTCAACCTCTTCAGGGGCTGACTTGCAACAATAGAGCAAATATTTTTTCTTACCTCAGAGCCTCTGAGAACCTTTGGGGCTGATGGGGCCTATGATTCTCTAAGCAGGATCAGAAAAAACCACCTCTCCTGATCTGAGAGGACCATTAACTCTGGGGTTTGTTTGCCGGACTCATGGGAAATGCCATCCTAGATCATTTTGTGTTCTCTTTTCCCAATATTGTTTCCGATTCTGGTTTCTAATTGAGATCACAAAACTGTTTGGGGAACTGTCCTCTAGGGGAGAACTGTGTAAGTAATGGGCACAGTAAAACTCTCTCAGGCTTAAAACTGAGAGCAAAAGTGAACAAAGAAAAGCAAAGCAGGAGAGTTGATCATCCCAACTCATGAGCAGGAGAGACAGATTGGTTCTTCTGAAGCCTCATAATGAGGGAGGTCACTGTGAATCCACACTGCCAAGAACTGTGTCTGAGAAGTAGGCTCCTTTAAACACTGCCTTGGAACAACAACCAAAAAAAAAAAAAAAAAAACCCTGAAAATAAAGCTAAATCCTAGTAACCAGAGAGATTTTAATACAGTAAGCTTGTCTCTTGACTTGCACTTGGCTGACCTGGGTTCAATCCTCTGCACTCCAAATGATCCTCTGAGCAAAACTAGAGGTAATTCCTGAGCACAGAACAAGGAATAAGCCCTGAGTACCTCCAGGGTGTGGACACAAAACCAAACCAAAAACAAAATCAACACTAAAGCATTGTCTTAGGCCTAAAAGACAGGGACCAGAGGAAAAATTTAGGCTAGCGACTGCCTGCATACATGTAAAAAGTAAACAATGGTGCTATCCACATCCACCACCATGCCTGCATGCACACCCCCCCAAAAGTCAGACTGGGGCCAGGAGAGGGAAGCATCAGGGGGAATGCTCCACTACCTCCCTCACAGAGTGCAATGCCCCAGTTCAGCAGATTTACTCACACACAGTGCCTCCTTTGGCATGCGATTCGAAGATGAGAACTCCAGCTAACTCCCGCTTCACCTAGGAGAGAAAAAGAATGGATGCAGAAACCAGTATGTCACGGGGAGTGGGGCTGGTTTACTTGGCCAGTAGAACTACCGCTTGTCCCCACCCCTTGTCCTGCTATCACAGGGCTGTCTCCCACTTGCTGCTGCTGCTCCACTCAGGGAAAACCACATGCTTAAGACCTGCTTCGAGATTCTGATAGCTTGGACAATAGCTAAAGAACAAGGGATCCTGCTCATTCCAGGGGGATGTCCCAGAGACAGTTTAGACCCCCTTATTCCTGGCTAGTGCAGGGTCCTACCACTTTCTCCTCTTTGGCTGTGGGAAAACAGGAACGGTGGGGGGATGCAATGTCTTAAAGCTGAACATTTCAACTTACATTCATGAGAAGATTTCTTTTTTTCTTTTTCTTTTTTGGTTTTTGGGTCACACCCAGCAGCACTCAGGGGTTACTCCTGGCTCTACGCTCAGAAATTGCCCCTGGCAGGCTCTGGGGACCATATGGGATGCCAGGGTTCGAACCAATGTCCTTCTGCATGCAAGGCAAATGCCCTACCACTGTGCTATCTCTCTGGCCCCCAACATGAGCAGATTTCTATTTACAGACAGCTTATTTGAAAAGAATCCAAATCTGCTGGGGGAAAGAGATCTTCATCCACAGCTGGTGGGAATGTTGACTGGTTCAATTCTTTTAGAAAACAATATGGACACTTCTTTAAATAAAGAATAAAAGAGCTTTCACCTGACATTCCAGCAGTTGCACTCCTGGTCATCTACCCCAGAAAGGCTCAAGAATTCAATTCAGAAAAGACATTTGTGCTCCTATGACTGTTGCAGCACTATTCACAATAGCCAAAATATGGAAATGACCCAAGTGTCAAGAACAGATAAATAGCCAAGGAAACTATGCTACAGACACACTATTTCAGAATGCTATTTGGGTACAAGGAAAGGAAATTATGCAATTTGCTGCCATGTGAATTAATCTGGAGAGTATCACACTGAGAAGTTAGTCTGAAGGAGAGGGACATACACAGAATCTCTTTTATATGTGGGGTGCAAAAAGGCAAAGTAAGAAAATAACAAATGGCTAAAGGCAGCAGAACCTAAGAAATGGTCTACAGAATTGAATTTACTGTGAAAGAGAAGGCTGGGGGAGGGAAGGAGGGTCCTGAGACAAAGGTGGAGGGAAGTAGTGACTCTGGTAGAGGCTGTGGGACTAGAATGCTGCAAGCAAGAAACTTTTATCATGATCAATATTATCAAACTCTACCAATATCAACCGTATCATGCATAATGGTGCTTTAAAAATAAAAATAAATGCAAATCATGATCTTAAAATGATGTATCCTAAGAACCACCAGTAGCCTTAGAGTTTCCTACAGTCCCTGTGTTAGTGAGGTTCAAAGGAGAAAAGAAGATTGTGCCCACCTTCCAGACAACTCCCATCCATGAAACAGCTTTCCTATTCCCTATATGGTAGGGCTCCTGCATTGACCAGGGGCAGGAGAGACCTCTCAGGCCTGGACCTGAGCATGGTAATGCAGGTTGGTATTGGGGGAGCAGGGCCAGACCACAGCCCTGTCATTCTAGCATACTGGGCTGACCCTGATGGGCTTTGAAGGGGAAAGACTGATGTTTGCTCTGCTTGGGGATATGACAAAAGCCTCAGTGCCTGCAGCCAAGAAGGAAGCTGCTCCCTAGAGAAGGGAATTGGACAGTGATATAGGCAACAGTATAGTGCGGTGGGAGTAGGAATAACAAGCCAATCAATGAAAAAGGAACCAACCCAGCCTATGGCCTGGGAACATGGAAACAATCTGCTCCTCCCATCGAAGGAAGCATTTCTGCTATTAGGAAGCCAAATTTCTGTTGAAAACCTTAAATAGCTAGTTAGGATATTTAGGATGTCAGATGTTGCCATTGGGGCATATGCTTTGTTCTTTTTAAAAATGTTACTAATAAAATTTTTAAATAGTATAAAAATATGAACCTCAGTTATGTTATTAAAATTTTATCACATTCATTTGAGCTCTATTATTTTCTCATTGTTATAGTTTAGGTAACATGTTTACAGAATGTGAATATTGACGGTGTTGATGTAAACAGCTTCTACACCCTATTACCAAAGTGCCTGCAACCCTCAGCCACTGTCCCTATGTAACCTTTAGTCCTCTTCTTCCTTTTTCCCCTTTTTTCCCCATTGCTTAGTAATCCCAGTTTTCTTCTCAAAGGCCAAACATTTGTAATTGTTCCACACTGCCTGTTCCATATACCACAAATGAGTGACATCACCTGGTAATTGTCCTTTTCTCTCTTACTTTACTTAACAGGTGCCCTCCTGTTTCATCTAAGTTGTAAAAATCTGCACTGAATCTATTTTTTCTGCTGGTTCCCCAGTATTTTCTTGTGTACATATGTTGGATATTTCTCTTCTTATTTTTTTTTTTTTTTGGTTTTTGGTTTTTGGGCCACACCCGGCATTGCTCAGGGGTTACTCCTGGCTGTCTGCTCAGAAATAGCTCCTGGCAGGCACGGGGGACCATATGGGACACCAGGATTCGAACCAACCACCTTTGGTCCTGTATTGGCTGCTTGCAAGGCAAACACCGCTGTGCTATCTCTCCGGGCCCTTAAAGTTTTATTTTAAGCACTGTGGTTTACAAACCAATTCATGTAGAGGTTCATGCAAAGCATCCCAATACCATAACCTCCAGCAGTGTGACCTCTTCCCTCCACCATTGTCACAGTGCTCACCCCCCTTCCGTTTCTCCTTCCTGTGATAAGTTTTCTTCTGAGGACCAGCTTCTGCTGCCTCTGAACATTAGTTATTATATTATGTTTCTTTATATCCTGAATATGAGAAAGGTCATTCTGTGCCTATACCTCTCTTTCTGGCTAACTTCACTCAGCGTGATCATTTACAGATCTTCAAAGGAAAAAATTAAATACTGTCTTAATGCACAGTAATATTCCATTGTGTATATGTACCATGCTTTCTTTATTGAGTCATCTACCCATAGACACTTGGCTTGTTCCCAGATTTTTGCAACTGTGAATAGCTTGCAATGAACATTAAAAGTGCAAATATCTTTTCTAAATAGTTTTTGGTCCCAGAAATAGAATTGCTGAATCATAGGGAAGCTCAGTTTTCAGTTTTGTGAAGAGGAGCCATATTGTTTTCTAAAAATGCCAAACCAGTCAACATTCCCAACAGCAGTGGATTAGGGTCTCTTTTTGCTTATGATATTAGGAAATTCTTAAGCAGTGGGTATAGCCCCAGGCCCTAACATATATGAACTGAAAATCCATGGAACCTCTGCCTCTTTTGTAATTAGGGTAGACTTCTGGGATCTAAAGCAAAAACTTGGCAAATCAGGTTTCTGGAAAGCCAGTGTGGTCATTGTGATTTTTCTTCTTTCTCTCTCTGGCTTGAAAGTTTGGGAAGGTCTCAGAACATTGTCTAGGTCCTGTCTTTTTTGTCCATGCCTGACAGTTCCAAATTTCATATTTGGAAAGCTGAATCACATGTTCTATTACTACTCATGTTATGATGCTTTAGGGTTTAGGGTTCACAGGCAACTGTTCTACCCTATAATACTTGGTCCTTAGCAAGAGCTGGTTGTTGGGACAACATTCTTAACCTTGCCTGCGAAGAATCAGGGTGATTTAAGAAAATGCCCACCCATCACTCCCCATACCCTCATAGTCTCTACTGTTTCTAATAGCTAATTTAACTCTAAGTGCCCCTTTGATAATCTAAGAGACAACTTACTGTGGTAGAAAGATGTGATAAGGCTTTAATATGAAGGATCTCTTCATAAATAATCTCTAGGTCATCTAGAGTCCTCTGGCCAGGCCTATTAAAAACAGCACAACAAAACAATGAGAACATAAAAAAGATAAATTACATAAGAAAATAGGTTCAGAGATCTGTAGCATGTTCAGGATTTCTTAGTAGAGATCTCTAAAAGTGATACTGGTAGAGATAGAAATTAAACCATTATTATCTTTAAAGGGTTGTTTTGATTTTTGGGTTTTTTTTGTTTGATTATTTGTTTTGTAATAGGAATCATCCTCTTATCAGGGTCATACTCAGGGATGTTAAGGGGAAATGCTTCTCAGGGTATCAGATCCTCAGACTTGACTGTGCCAGGCAGTTATAATTATATCCCTTGTCCCTCACAGAGAATTTTGTGTGTGTGTCTATGTATGTAATTCTGCAATGAACATATGTGAGGCATTTGCTATATTATTGTCACTCAGGGTCCCTGTTTTCTGGTCTTTTTTGGAATGTGTGCACATCCAGCAGTGCTCAGCTATTATTCCTGGCCAGGGGTCAAACTTGCATGTAAGGCAAATGCCGTATCCAGTGCTCCAGTCCTGTAAAGAAATTTTGTTTGACTGTTTGTTTTTGGGCCACATCTAGCAGTGCTTAGGGGTTACTATTGGTTCTGCGCTCAGAAGTCACTCCTGGCAGGCTCAGGGGACCCTTTGGGAAGCCAGAGATTAAACCTGGATCAACTGCTTGCAAGGCAAACACTTTACCCTCTGTGCTATTGCTTCAGCCCCCCATAAAGAATTTTTGAAATGAGTGATGTGAATGGGCTTTGTTGGTGGAAAAAATAAAGAAATCTGATGTTCAGTAAACATTCCCTTCTGGTGTCAGGGGAATGAGCAGCTTCACTAACATTGGAGTTGGACTCTGCTCCCATTCTGTAGATCAGATCTGTTCCCCAGAGAGTAGGTGGTAAAATAACTAAGGGGACGGTGGTAGTCCCAGCACAACTAGGGTTGTGCTTGTTCATTTAACAGATCGATTTTTTTTACTGCAATATGGATTAATTAAACCATATTCAAGTGTGAGGCACCAGTAGTATGTGCCAGTGTCAACACATTAAGGAAGAAATAGATGGGGATGAGGAAAGTGATGAGTAACTGCTTGTAAAAAAGGGGAATAGACTAAATAGACTGGAAACACGCTACTGTAGACAGCAGCTCCTATAAAGTGCCTTTCATTAGAGTCCCAATCAATAACAACAAAACTTTTCTTTCAACAACCTTAGGGACAATTGATTTCACCAGGATAAATGATTCAAGTTCCTTCAAATCTTGAGTGATACCTCTACTTGCCAAAATAACATTTCTGCTTTACTTTGCACTTTGTTACATAAACATTCTTCGGTTTATTTAATAGGTTTCTGCCAGAGGATATTAAGCAGATGACGGCATGAAATGAACAGAAGCAAGTAATAGTGTTAGTGATTAGGAAACTTAAAAATAAGAAATTGACCTGGCCACATTTCCCAAATTCTGCTCTGTGGCCAACTACAGTTCCACAAAGTGTTCATTAGCATACTATGCAAATTTATTATAAACTAGTACCCAAACTAAGTTTCAAAGGATGGAGCATGAGAATTTTAAGGACATGCTAATTTAGGAGGATTGAGTGATTTACTAATTATTTTTTCTATCAATGTTGATTCCAAAATTACTAATAGTATTTAATCATATCAACAGTTCTAGGCCGGATTGGTCAGCAATTTGGATTTTCTATTGCTCTCTTTAATTATATTGAAACTTAAACCCAATAGATTGCTAATTCTGAATGGGTTATAAAGCCAACCTCCCACAGGCAGGACACACTCTCACTCAGCAACTTGTGCAATTCTGAACCTGTTATATATCACACACCCAATAGATTTACGAAAACCTCAACAAAGAACAACATCATTCAATATTACTAAATATTGTACAAGTAAACCTGAATGATCTATTGTTGGCATTCTGCCCTACGTGACATTCATCTTCATTTGGGGAGAGTGATTGTTTCATACTCAGTGGTACTCAGATTTTACTCTGGCTCTGTGTTCAGGTATTATTCCTGGCTGTGTTCAGAGAACCCAATGTGCTGCAGAGATTTAAATGGGAATCTGCTGCTTGCAAGACAAGTATCCTACCCTCTGGTCTCACACTCTGCCCCATGACACAATTATTTATTTATTTACAGTTTTTTAATTTGGTTGGTGACCACACAGCCCTAATGTTCATGATTTACACTTTATTCTGTACTCAGAGGACTTTATGCAATGCCAGGGATCCACCCAGGGGTATCACATGTAAAAAAAAAAAGCACCTTAATCACTGAATTATCCCTCTGGACCATGATATTATATTATAAAAAATGTTCTTCGTCAAATAAGTTTACAGAGTGTGATGATGGTATTGGAGTCCAAAGACCAAGTACCAACCTCAGAAAAAAAAATGCTCACCAGCCATATGGCATAGGATCTGCAATGCTATTGCAACATGGGTGATAGTGCCTTCCCAAAAGAGAGAAAGAAGCCCTCCAGGGGCAGTGACTATGACTATATCCATTCTCTTTTCTCATGGAAGTAAAAATAAAAAAGTAAACTTAGCAAAAATTATACTCAAGATGTACACCCTTGAGTGAAATCAAATCACAAAAGTATAATCAAAGTCCCTGCAAAGTACCACTGGAACATAATCAATACTTAGATAAGTACTCTGAGCAACCAAAATGGAATTGGAAATATTCTGAAGTAGTGACTTGGATGAAATAATTGTGTAGTTGTCTAATACTATGGAGCAGAGACCCAACTGCCTGGAAGTAAATTAGGAAGAAGGAGGCCCTGTGCATACCCAATCCCTCCTTCTCTCCAGGCCAGCTTGATTAAGAACCTAGAATGGAGAGGGTGAGTTGCTTCTCTTCAGCACCAATGGAGGCTGCAGCTCCTCCTCCTGACTGCAGACAGGCACTGATCCACACCCCAGGAGTTGGCAAGGCTCACTGCAGAAGTACACAACTGGGCACCAATCTAGTGCTTACTGGTGGAACTCAGAAAGAAGGGGGACCCCTAAAGACACCAGAAAAAAAAGCTTGAGCTGCTAAGGTGTGGAAGGTGCCCAGACTTCTTAGCAAGGGGCCTAATCTCCTACTTGACTTAGATGCGGGGATTTTAAAACAGGATCCATTGAGGATTTAAAAGTCAACCACATCACCTCAGTCTGTAGCCTACTCTAGGAGCATACAACAGGAAATCTCAGGTTGACTTAATAGGATTAGGACTCTGCACTCGAGATGTGGCCCTGCTGAGCCCACAACTTGACATCTGCTGCAAAAAAGCACAGACATTCCCAGCAGCTTGGTTAAGAGAGAAACAATCTCTCATTCTCACCTCCATGAGGTGGGGCGTGGGGAAAGGAGAAGAACTTGGCTGGGCAAAGCAAAGGTTAGCATTTAGCCTGATAATCTTGATATATCCAAAGTGTGAATATTGAGAGTGGATCACTGTTGTGTTTAGAAGTAGGTAAGATTTTTATTTATTTATTTATTTTGCTTATTTATTTATTTATTATTTTTGGGCCACACCCGGCAGCACTCAGGTTTGATCCCCAGCATCCCATATGGTTCCCCCATTTTTTTTTGACCACACCGGGTGGTGCTCAGGGATTACTCCTGGCTCTGTGCTCAGAAATTGCTTCTGGCTTGGGGGACCATCTGGGATGCTGGGGAATCGAACCTGCATCCGCCCTGGGTCAGCCGTGTGCAAGGCAAACGCCCTACCACTGTGCTACCATTTGGGCTCCCAGACTTTTTTTTTTTAAAGACCAAAATACTTGGGGCTGGAGTGATGGTACAGCAGTAGGGTGTTTGCCTTGCAAGAAGCTAACCCATGACAGATCACGGTTCGAACTCCGGCATCCCATACAGTCCCCAGAGCCAGGAATGATTTTCTTTTTTATTTTTTTTATTGTGGGCAAAGTGAATTACAAATCGTTCACAGTAATATTTAAGGCACATAGTAGTAATGAATGAGGGCATTCCCATCACCAGTGTTGTCCTCCCTCCACTACCAGGAATGATTTCTGAGTGCAGAGCCAGGAGTAACCCCTGAGGGTCACCGGGTATTGCCCCAAAGCCAAAAAACACACCTGGTGGTGCTTAGGAGTTACTCCTGGTTCTGTCATCAGGAATTACACCTGGAGGTTTTTGGGAGACCATATAGCATGTCGGGGATTGAACATGGGTTGACTGCACATGGCAAGTGTCCTACCTTCTATACTATCACTTTGACCCCAAAATCCCTTTATATTTAAAACAATTACTACTCATCCAAGTCTTACCACATGATGAAGAACTGTGAAAGCCTTGGTGTAGTGTATGCAGGACATAATGGTAAAAGGGTGTACTTTAAGCCACTGCAATAAATTTTGGAACTGACCCCAAAGAGTGGAAGAGGGGAGCCAAGATAGCAACACTCAAGCTTTTGAACTGACTCAACCTCACATCGTCCTACACCACTGAGTATTGCCAGAAGCTCCTTTCCCTGGCTGCTGTTCTTCTGGCTCTTTGCCTGTTTTCCTAAACATTTCTTCTTAATGTTTCTTTTGGTTTACTGTTCTTTTGTTCCTGTGGGACCAAGAAGCGTTGGGAGCCAGATTCTCATCTGCTATGCTTAAGGTGTGTTAGAAAAGAGCTCCTAAAGTCTGAAAAGGCATTGAAACTACACAAGGCTCTGGCTGCCTGTCACAAAGGTTCTCACTGCAGGCTAGACATGGAGCTGAGGGGCAGAGAATATGTGCGGAGTAGAGTATGGAAGGACTGACTAGACCAAATGATCAGACTGGGGCAGGAGAGGGCTGGCTGGGTAACCAGAAATCTATTCTGCTCCAGACAGAGGTTATACCCACACCTCATATGGAACATGGGTAAAGGGCAAAGTGCATGGCTAGAATGAATTCAATAGCCACTACCTGTGATGTCCATATATCCATGGAGAAGCCTCAAAGCAAAGTAGGTACATGAGAATCCTGGATTTGCTAATAAGAAAGATTTGCTAATAAGGAGGATTTGCTAATAAGGAGTTGCCCACTCAACATACATAGAAGAAAAAATGCAGAATGGCTCCATTCTGCAAAACTGGTCCTCATTTTGGAAATTTATGGGAGAAAGTGAGTAGCAACCCCATTTTATCTGTTAAAAGCAAAGCCTATGAAGGAATATGGGTCACTGGGAGACCAGCCAGACCACACCACAGCACACCAAGCCACCCATCCCTCTGGTCTCTGCATAAACGTAAGAGAAAACACTTTATAAAGATTAGTAAAGCAAACCCTAAAATGAGTCTATCCCTAGTTGGCATTCTGGTAGGTGGGATTTGCCATTGGCCATGATGGTTTCTTGGGACATATGCTGCTCCAGCACATGCTGAGTTTTGGAAGCTGGAGAGTTCCTGGGAACAGGCAGATGAGCAAAGCTCTCACTGGCTAACCTCTTCTCTGAAGGGGCCCAAAATCTGCAAAATCTTCAACAATCTCAAAACCTGTTCCCTGTACAGTGAGGCCTTCCAGGTAAGAAAACAGGGATGCCACCCGAGCATTGGTCCAACCTCTCTGATTGCTGCATCATCTGTCACCACAAAGATCCATGTTTCCCCTATCCCTTGAAGGACAGGACTTCCGAGGAGGGTCCATCCTCTCCTAGGACTCCCCTCTGCTCCAACATGGAGTCAGACCCACCACTGGGACCCAACAGCCACATTCCAAAAGCAGGTTTCTCGCAGCCTACGGTGGCATCAAGGATCTTTCTGTCAGACCCACCACTGGGACCCAACAGCCACATTCCAAAAGCAGGTTTCTCGCAGCCTACGGTGGCATCAAGGATCTTTCACACTTTGATCTTTCTGGGGATGATGGAGACACAGTCAAGAAGAAAGCCAGAAAATAAGACCCCCCAGCCTGTTCAAAAAGTAGTGAAAAGGTCCCAAGGACAAAAGGCAACTTGACTTTTAGGAGTGCAAGGAACACAGGGCTCTGAGTGGGAGGAGGGGACCCACATGCTCCTTAGCTGAACAACTCCAGTCCAGGAAGCGAATTGATGCTCTGCGGCTGAGTGGCAGCCACTGAATGTACCTGGTCTTTAAATGTCCTTCCCCAGATGTCACAGGGAGAGACATTAGGCATCCCTGTTTCTTTAAGCGTCTGCATGGTGCCACACTGATGGGGATTTGTGGTATCCTGCTGTGGAAAGGCCTACTTTCTGCGGGGCATGCATTCTGCAGAGATGTCTAGTTACAGACAAGATAATAAACGGGCATGGCTGGAGGAGCAGTTTATACATTAAAGGATGGGAGGGCTCAGGTGATATTGAAAGCTGCTGGTAAATACAGCTTTATCAAGGAATTTATCAAGGTCAGAGTTGGAGCTCCACAGTCACAGGAACGTGGATAAAATGATGGATGCATTCAGTGCCAAGTGCCACCCAGGCACAGCCATGGTAAAATAGGCAGGAGAGAAACAGGGAACCCAGTTCTTCTAGACTTACCTCCTCCTGGATAGATTTCCTGCTACATGGGGAAATATCTAGAATAAACAATATGATAAATATCTACTTAAGTTATGACTCTATAATTTTTCTCCATAGTAAAGTACTTGCTAGGCTGGAAACATAACTCAAAAGGCAGAGGTGCTGCTTTTATAAGTGTCAGCCTGGCATTGCAAAGTCATCTGGCACCTCCAAGGGTGAATCAACCCCAAAGGTTGATTTATCAAAACCAAAACCAAAACAAGCCAACAAACAAAAAACAACACACACAATTTTAAAAGGGTCCAGAAAGATAGTATAGTGGGTAGTGAACTTGTTTATCCAATATAAACAGGTTGTACACACCTATTTCATCCCCGACAGTGCATAGGAGTGATTCCTGAGCACCCTTGGTGGGTTCTGGGGACCATATGTGGTGTCAGGAATTGAATACAGGTCAGTCACATGCAAGTCAAGAACCTTATCCATTGAACTATCTCTCCTGGCCCCTCCTTACTTTAATTTTGTCTGACAGGTCAATGTAGATTTTTTACACAGTAGATGGTACAATATGTTGTTTTATAGAATAATAATTTAATGAAATGAGTTTAATCAGTAATATTTAGTTTAAGATCAGATTTCAAAGATGTCAAACCTTTGTTCTGGGGTGGGTGATAAAAAACAGTCTCCAGAGAGAGAGAGACAGATTTGGTGCAAATCTTGGGTCTCACTTTCTAGGCATATAAAGTTTGCTTCTGCATTTATAAGAAGGCTATAATAATAATAACTCCCTCTTAAATTGTTCCTTATTTACTTATTTATTTTTTTGGCCATCACTCAAGGTTATTCCTAGCAGGGTCAGGACCCATAGGGATGCTGGGGATCAAACCTGGGTCATGCAAGGCAAATGGCATCCACTGTAGTATCACTCTGGCCCTTTCAATTGCTCTTTTGAAAGAACTGATTTAGATCATTTTTCAACTTGGTGCCTAAAACAGCAGTGATTCGCAAATGTTGGCTATAATTAACTACAACTGCATTGTGTTTGTTTTTATAATCTCAGTGTGAAAAAGGTAAAGGATTAGTATTGTTAAAGTCATTTTATAGCTTAAGGGATATGTGTTTAGGAAATATTGGGTAACTTACTGGTAATCTTGAAAGACAGAAATCCAGGGTTCTTATGCTTAGTATTATTTTCACTTGACAGACATTGGGGTCAAATGACGGTATCACAAATGCTGTAATTAAACTATAAATTCATTTTAACCTCTTAGAAATTAATATCTAGCATGCTGTCTCATGCCTTGGCCCTTCTAATTCATATCCCATAGAGAGCAGAGAATCTGCTTCTGCAGATTGACTATACAATACCTTCCTTTAAAACTATGTAAAGAAAGATCAGGAAAATAAGTAGAGGAGATAAAGTATTTGCCTTGCATATGACCATAGCAGTCATATCCCTGGTTCACATATGGTTACATATATACGCTGAGCAATATATCCTAAGCAATGCTAGGGGTTGCCCCTGAGCACAAAGTATAGAATACCTTCACCCAAGGAGCATCACTGAGTGTTCTCCTCAGCCTAAAGAAAACAAACTATGCAAAGATTTCCCACAGGTTTATAAAATTATAACCAATATATAGAAAGAGCATATCACTTCCCCAAGTCTTACCTCAGCCTCAGAGGAGAACCCTTAGAGAGTTCTGCACTTTCATTTACGAGGTCAGGTCTGGGCAAACTCTAAGGGTGAATGAAGCAGTTTAATGTTTCCTGCTGAAATTTTCTAATACGTTTCAGGTCCTATATCCACCTCTTATCCATACAAACTAGGAGTTCTCCCTTTGTTTTGGGAGGAAGAGCACTAAAATAAATGTTTCACTGCTCTGAAGTGAATCAACCTAAACATTCAATAACAAATGGAATGTGTTAGGAACATGCAGAACATAAGACTATATAGGTACCTATTAAAATTTTTCCTATACATGAATGTACATGGAATCTATTATGCTGAGTGAAATAAGGCAGAAGGAGAGAGATAGACACAGAATAGTCTCCCTCATCTATGGGTTTTAAGAAAAATAAAATACATTTTTACAATAATTCCCAGAGACAAAAGAGAGGATGGCTGGAAGGTCCAGCTCACGACATGAAGCTCACCACAAAGAGTGTTGAGTGCACTAAGAGAAATAACTACATTGAGAACTATCATAACAATAAATAAATCATAATAAATAAATCTGAATGAATGAGGGAAGTAAAAAGCCTGTCTAGAGTACAGGTGAAGGTGGGATGGGGAGGAGGAAGATTTGGGACATTGGTGATGGGAATGTTACACTGGTGAAGGGGGTGTTTTTTACATGACTAAAACCCAACTACAATCATATTTGTAATCACAGTGTTTAAATAAAGATATTAATTTAAAAAAGAATATTTAAGTTATTTTATGTTTTTAAAGTTAAAATATTATTAATTCAAAGGAACTAGAACAGGCACCAAAATGTTCATGTCTTATCTCTGAGTGAAGTGAATAGAGGCATTATTTACTCTCACTTGACTCGTTTGAGTTATTTCCAAACTTCCTACAATGAACAGACTAACTTTAAAAATGAAATCATTAAAACCATGAAGTCATCTTTTAATGAACTCCAAACTATAAAAGGGCAGCTTTATGCCTCTTCCTCTTGCTCAAATCTGACTCCTAGTGGCAGTCATCCAACAGTTGGTTCCTTGAGCAAATAAATGTGATGAAAAGACTATAAACTGCTTTTATGGGGAAAGAAAAATCTAAACCCTAGAAATGGTTCACATGATGCAATCATTTATCCTGTAAATTCTAGTAGCTTCCACTTGGTGCATAGCAATCTTTTTAAGAAAGCAAATGCAAGGTATTGTTATTGTTATGCAGTGAAGGAGAGTTTCAAAGTGAATTTATCACGCCATAAAGATCAGGCAACTATAGTCATACTTGTCTTTTCACCCAATTTACATTTGAGGATGAACTTCATAACTTTGAGCATTCTTGTGGCATTTCCCAGCTGAGGTAAAACTCTAAAAGTAGGTAGGAAATATAGTCCAAAGGGCTGGAATACAGGTTTTGCATTCTTGAATCCTAAATTTAATCCCTGAGACCACAGGGTTCCAAACATTGACAAAAGCAGTTGACTCCTGGTCACTAAACTGGGAACAACCTATGAATAGTACTAAAGTGGTTCAAACCCTGCACCCCTCACCTCCCGAAATCAGAAAAAAATTCTAGGCACCACTGAATTTAACTTTCTAATCTGTGTTCTTCTCAGGGAGCCAATTTACCTGTAATTATCAGTATTTCAAATGTCACATTCTTAAGAAAAGATTTGGCTAAAGATCCAACTAACGTAGGCTTTGCCAATGAAGAGAAAATGAAAGTCTCTCCAGTGCCCTCTAGAGTGAGTGTGAGAAACAGAAGGCAAAAGGAATCAGCCAAATGACAGACAGCTGAACAGTGTACTTCCAGTAAGGCACTTCCCATTTCATTCCTCATCTTGTTTGTTCATCTTGTTTCCTTTGCCTTATGTCCATAGACTATTCTGGATATTACATTATCAATAAAATAAATGAAGTGATTTTTGAGTCTCTGACCCATTGGAAAGAACCTACTGACAATTCCTTTATACTCATATGTATAAATCACATAGGTTTATAGGGGCTAGAGAGATAGCACAGTGGTAGGGCATTTGCCTTGCATTCGGAAAATCCAGAACAGACGGCGGTTTGAATCCTGGTATCCCATATGGTCCCCTGAGCCTGCCAGGAGTGATTTATGAGCACAGAGCCAGGAGTAACCCCCTAGTGCAGCTGCCAGGTGTGACCGTAAACCCAAAAATGAATAAATAAATAAATAAATAAATAAATAAATAAATAAATCACACATATAATATATATAAGTGAATATATATGCATTTTCTCAGGCCCTTTTGCAATACTTATTTATCTGATTTTTAAGGAAATTTTGATATTGTAGATCTACCTAGAAATAGACTTAGAAAATAATATCTGCCTTCTTTCCTTCCAGTAGATTGGTTTGAGACTGCTGAATTCAGAGTGAACATTGGAATTCACATTTCTTGGGAGAAAGTGTTGGGAGGATCACATGTCCAGAAACTTCCATGTCTCCTTAAGGCACCTCCTCATAGGCAATTGACTGCAAGCTTTTACCCTGCTGCTAACCTGCCTGCTGAGCATCTCTGCCCTGACTCCCCATCCAAAGCACCTGCTCAGAGGTGGCCAGAAGGCACCTTTCTAGCAAGAAGAGTCTTTCTCCATCATATCCATTTGCTGCGGGGTAACCTCTTGTCTTTAGACTTATAAACAAAATGAAATCAAAACAATGAGCTCTGAGAGCTCATTTTAGGTTTGATGGCCCTGTCTGGGAACGGTGACAACAGTGCCGACAAGCTGTCACCATTCTACAGCTCTTGCCCCCGAAAGCCATGCAGGTGCAGACCTGAGAAACCAGGCTGGGCATTGTGAGTCACTCTGCCTGCCATCACATAAAAAGCTAATTTCACATTCAGAATGTATGTTTTTTTTTTCAATACCAATAGCAACAAGAGTGTGCCAAAAAAATTTCCCCTGAAGCTCTATTCTGTTTTTTAAACTACAGAACATTCTTTCATAGTTTGACAGTTAAAATGCCGCAGTTAATGTAATAAACAGAGAATTTTTCTAAGTAGCCTGTCAAAACAAGTGACACTTTTTTCTTTTTGCTAGTGAGTCCCAGATTTGGAACAATAGGAAATACCTTTCAAAGCAACATCTTCATTATACAATCAAATTCTCAAAGTAATCTTCTCATCAAAGAATATTGTGTTATTTCTTTCCCAGTAATTATCAGAGTTCTACAACCTCTCTGGCAGTGGTGACTATTATAAAATGCAGCTGTGCGGAGTTAAAAAAAATTGGGGGGTCCCCCAATTGGCCCCGGTCGATATGGTGCCAATGAATCGCCTGTCTCTACATTTATTAATGACTTGGCATTTTGGACAGTTAAAAATCAACATTTCCAGGACCTTTGAACGTGCCCTCAAGTTTCTGAGAGCAAAGTTCTTAGTTGGTACCTTCAAAGACAAGCTGTGATACTGGCAATTCTTGATCAAAGAGGTTTATTTTCTGCCCATCTAAGTAAAGTAGAATCTCTAGCAATGAAAGAAAGCAAGTATGTGTGTGTTGTTATTTGAAAGTCAGTTTTCAAAAATTAAGATACCTATTTCTCACTTTCTCATCTTGTGGGAGTTCACCCCATCAGAAAGAAAATATAAGAGTACTAAGTTTAAAAAGATAACTGCTAGGCTACTTCCAATGCTTACTGTTCCATAAAACCTGGAAGATAGGAAAATCCCAGGGGCATCCAGAACAATATCTTTTGGAAGCCTTGTACACTGACTAGCAGCAAAGTGTCCATCTTCAGAATGGAATTTTTTCCTTGGGGCTGTGAGGTTTAGAAGCAAAAAATTAAATAAATAAATAAACCAGCACAAGCACAGATTCCCATTTTCTAGGGAGACTCAAGAATCTAGCTTTCAATCTTTTATGAGGGTGAATCAAACAATTAGTCTGAATGTCCATATCATGGTGCCTAGCACATAGCAGGCACTCAATAAATGTTCCTTGCATCTGAATCTAATTTGGGAATGTCTCTCTCATTGGATTACAAACTCCCCAAAGGCAAGAACCACTTTATTACTTTCTTAGACCCTTTCATTAGATCCTTGAAAATCTTTGTGAATCAAATGGCCACATGTGCATCCTTTGAAGCAACTAAGAGCTAAGGGAACAAACAGTAACTGTTTCTATAAACTCTTCTCTGGGCCAGAGAGATAGTACAGTGGGTAGGGCATGCATCTTACATGTGGTCAACATGAATTCAATCCCTGTTGTCCCCTGTGAATGGGAATCTCTTAGGAGTGATTCCTGAATGCAGAGTCAGGAATAACCCCTTAGCATCACTGGGTGTGACCCAAATACCTCCCACGCCAAAATAAACCCATATAAGCCTTTATTCATTTACTCAGCAAAGGTTTATTAATTGTATATTTGGATACACAGAGCTAAGCTATGGCCTTTTTTTCCTTCTACATCACCATAAACCTTCCTCTCCATATGATATCCTGTGTCCTACTATATTTTCCTTTGCAGCAAGTAATGCAGCCATATTTAAATAATACTTGTATAAAACTTGTTGTTTAAAGTTTGTCTCCAGTACTAGATAGAAAGCTTAGGAAAGAAGATGCACTCTCTTGTTCAGTGTTTCAGCCTTAGCAACTACTATAGTGTCTACTATCTAGAACAAAAAAGGTATTACATAAATATGTTAAAGGACTAAATCACTGACCAATAAGCAAAATAAGATATCTCTTTGCCTTGAAGAAACTCACATTTTCCAACAATATTTCTTAGCAGGAGAGTTATTTTCAGAATAGATCCTTATTTTGTAGAAATATTCTATTCTAGAAATATCCTGTTCTAGAAACTTGCTTATGCTTAAGCTCCCTTGGTCTTACCTACTATTGGATGCCAGAAACATGCCCACTTTGACACTATGGCAACAGAAACATCTACACACATTTCCAAATGCCCCATCTGAAGCAGTGTCATCTCAGATTCAGAACAAGTACATAGTGGGATGGGCATGAATGAAAGTAGCAGCATGAGAATAGCAAGAGAGAAATGGATACAGGAAGGGAAGATCTACCAACAATGAAAAATGAGACACAGGAAGAGTGACTACCAGACCAGAAAGAAAGCATGTTTGCAAGGATGATGTTCATAGAGTTTTCCTGGACCTTGTGTCCAGGAATTCTCTTGTGTCTCATGATCACTCTCCCTTGGGATTCTTGAGGACAGATTTAGCATCTAAGACTAGAAAGCTTTCTTGGATACCATTAAATGAAAGAAGCTGTGGCTTCTCTGTTTGTACTAGTTGGGGCAGAGAAAGGCTCTGGTATAGGGCCAAAAACTCAAGGAAAAATTTCTGATAAAGGGGATATAGTCTGACAACAGTGAGCTTTGTGGCAAGGCTCTTAGAGCATTGGCAAATGGGGTCTGGTAAGGGAATATCCTGGACTGCGGGAATACAGGAGTGTGCTGAGTCACAGGCATTGGGGAAATTGGGCTGAAGGACACCTCACTCTTGGAAAGTGCCCAGTAAACACTCAACAGATGTAAGGGTTATTTTCTTTTTGGCTGGACCCACTAATAAATGAAGGCTGGCCAAGCCAATGAGTCAGGGCTGAGTGCTACCACTGGCACTGGCTACAGGGTGGAGGGCAACTTGATTTCCAGAGGAAAAGCAGTAAGTGTTGATGTCAGAGCCATGGGACATGTCAAACCTGATGGAAAAAGTTTTCCTGAGATTGGGTCATACTACATCCCATAACACTGGGGAGAAGAGGGACTTAAATCCAACTTTTCTGAATCCATTCTCTGACTATGCAGAAGCTCAGCTGATGGGCTATGACCATAGTTAGGCAAGTCTCAGCTGATATAGAAGAAAAGAGCACATCTGAGCTGGCAGGGGGAGAAGAAGGAAAGATGAGAGATAGGGAGGAGATGAAAGGGGGAGAGAGAAAAGAGAGGAGAGAGAGATGAAAGCAGAAGGTTCTGAATGACAGGAAGGAAATGCAAGGACAGTGAATAAATGAATGAGCACATACAAGTGGAGGCATGAGGTCTACAATTCTGATGGTCTCTGCCCTGTTGCATTTGGAAGGAAGGGCAGTCACAGGCTGGCAGAGAAACAGAGCCCTTTCTGTTTATCTCTGACCAAAGGCTATTTTTCAGGTGGACTTCAATATGATATCCTGAGCCAAGCGCTAAAGAAATATCTCCATTTTCAATGCATGCAAATAGTAAATGGTATTTTCTAGTTCAAAATAAGTGAGAAATTTTAAAAGGAACAAAAACTGCTCTGCCACCTCTTGCAAGTTGCTTCTTGGGGTCCCTATAAGACCTAGGGCTTTAGAAATCTGCTCACTTCTCTGTGCCCAGGCATGGGCATATACACTTGCACAGTATAGACCCATCACTTCCAGGACGTGTCATCCCCATCCCCTTTACTCACGGTTTTCGGAGGATCATCCGCATGTGGGCATCGGGGCCCATCTGGGACAGCAGCAAGAGGGTGTCCTGGAGCTCCTCATCACATTCCTTCTTCTCTTCCTCAGTGGGCAAAGGGGCATCCTCATGCTCGTCATCCAGAAATCGATAGAATAAATATTTGTCTTGGAAATAGTGCTCCTGGTCCACTGTGGAGAACATGGAGCAAAGGATTGCATTGGGAATGACTCTGGCCCTGCAGACCCATGGACAGAAAGAGCAACGCCAGGCTGGAAAACTCCTCATCCTTCCAGGCGCCTCACCCAGGGCTGTGCTGCCTCATCCCCGCCCTCCTACAGCCCTAAAACTTTTTGACAAGAACCTGGCAGCCTCTCAGAGAAAAAGTGCTCTGGTGACATTATTTTCTAGCCTGTTGGGCAGATGTGTCAAACAGGAAAATAATCAACTTCCAGATCATGCTGCAAAAAGAGTTTCAGAAGTTCATCCTGAGAAACCTCTTTGGTAAGGGTCAGAATGCATCTTTTTCTATATGTGCTCCTTAGAAACATGCCTATGTGTATTTTAAAAATCAGCTCAACAAAGGGCCAGAGAGATAGTACAGTGGATAGCACATTTGCCTTGCCTGCAGCTGACCTACATTTAGCACCAAATAAGATCCTGAGGATCACTAAGCTCAGAGCCAGAAGTAAGCTCTGAGCACTGCTGGGTATGGCCTAAAACCAAAGAGAGAAAAAACTAGCTGAACAAAACTGTCATATCCTCACTAAGGAATCTTAGGATAATTTCCTTTAAACTCCATATTATTTTTTAAAATAATATATTTATTTAAGCACAATGATTACAAACATGATTGTAGTTGGGTTTCAGTCATAAGAAGAACACCCCCTTCACCAGTGCAACATTCTCACCACCAAATTATTACAAGTTATTTTTTCCACATTCCTTTAAAAGAAAATGATTTAGGGCTGGACCGGCATTATAGTAGGTAAGGAGATTGCCTTGCACATGGCTGACCTGGGCTCAATCCCTACCACTTCATAAGCTCCTCTGAACTTGTCAGGAGTATTTCTGAGCCTAGAGCCAGGAATAAGCCCTAAACATTACCAAGTATGACCCCCCAAATAATTAAATACTTAAGTAACTAAATAAAATAAAAATATTTAGCTATCACAGATGCATCTTCAAACTTTAAAAATAAATAAGGGCTGGTGCCAGAGAGATGGCATGGAGGTAAGGCGTTTGCTTTGCATGCAGAAGGTTAGTGGTTCGAATCCCAGCATCCCGTACGGTCCCCCAAGCCTGCCAGGAGCAATTTCTGAGCGCTGTCTGTTGTGAACCAACCCCCACAAATTAAATAAATAAATAAATAAGGGCCACAATTGTCATATTATTGCTTCTGATGGTGCTCAGGAGACACCAGAACTATGCCCAGCTATGCTTAAGGGGTGACTGGACAGGATAGGCATCTGCTCGGTACTTGAGCAATATCATCAGAGCTGATCATCAAGGTTTCAGGTTCCTTTTCAAGATGGGGAATGAAAAATAGAGAACCTGTAGATCCTTGCTTCTTGAAATGCAGTCACCAGGACAGCAGCAGTGGCTGGGACTCTGCCTTCATACCAGACCTATCCAACCAGACTCTGCATTTGAGTGAGTCTCCCAGGTGATTCACATGCGCTTTATCTTCTGAGTAACTTGGGCAAGGTCACCATTAGCTTTCAAATGATGACTGATTAAATGAATGGGTTTGATAGTTTGTCAGCTTAAGAAAGGGTCTTAAGGGGCCAGAGAGATAGCATGGAGGTAAGGTGTTTGCCTTGCATGCAGAAGGAGGGTGGTTTGTATCCGGGCATCCCATATGGTCCCCCAAGCCTGCCAGGAGTGATCTCTGTGTGTAGAGCCAGGAGTAACCCCTGAGTGCTGCTGGATGTGACCCAAAAACCAAAAACAAAAAAAAAAGGGGAAAAAAGGGGGTCTTAAAAGCCAAAGGAATAGCAGTTCCACCAATTACCCACTGCTCTTCTATAGCTGTTCTGCTCAGAGCTAGTCCCTGAGATAGGAGGCTGCAACCGCAGAGCACATCCTGATGTATATGGTCAGCTGATGGGCACACAAACTGGCTCTCCTGACTCACACCATCTTCTGAATTTACTACTTTCTTTGCTGTCATCTGCCCAGTACCATGTTTCCTGGCTCTTCTTCCTGCCCCTGACTTAGGTCTGCTGGGAGATGCTCAGAGTGTAATAATAATCACACCATCAATGAACCGTGACTGCAAACTAATAAACATAATTGGAACTGATGAGCTTGGGATGCAATTTCATTTTCCCTTCATACATTCTTCCAAGTCAGGGAGGTATGGTTGTGGAACATCGCCATCAATATACTCCTCACTCACCTCACTGTATGTGTTCTGCTAAATGAAGAGGCTAGTTCTGTGGGTCCCTGAAGGGATCTTAATTCTCTCTCGTTGTGTAGGAGCCTGGTAACTACTTACCCAAGGAAATACACTGAAACTTTCTTGAAGGTTTTTGAGGGGAGGCAGCTCCTCTTACCGTGATTGAGAACACCATCTTCCACCAGCACCTGCCACATGCCCACTGACTGAGTGCGTGAGTGAATGCATGGTGTCTGCTGTGTCATCCAGTCCACCAGCTCGGTTCCCACACAGCATTGTCTAAAAGAAGGTAGGGCACATGGTAGAGGGGAGTCACTCTCTTGGAGAAAAGGGACAGAAGATCACTTTTAAGAGGAGATCTTTCCAAACTTAATGTCTGTCTTTCCACCAAAAAGGTCTCACTACAAGCCAAGACCTTAGGTTCTCAATCTTTTCGACAAACTAATAAATCACTCAGCTCATGAGGAAACTTTCTCAGCAAGGATGCCCAAATGTAGGAGCATTCACTAGCAGCTGTGGCAACTGGGGAGATGGAAGAACAACTCTTAAGAGAGCTTGTATCTGGCAAACTGATCTCAGAGTAACCAATGGTCTCTGGAACTACTTCCAGAAAACCTCAAGATACAATGAAGGCAAAGCAAGAATCCTGACTTCCTTTGCCAGAGCCTTGTGTGGAATGAGTTAATGCCTCTCAAGCACTCAGAGGTGCTCTCTGGAAGGTGCCATAGAAGTACTAAATTATATAGCACTTTATATTTTCAAGTAACATTATTGCTCTTCCTCAGAGAGGTGTTGGGAGAAACAAGCAATTACCGATGCAAATCCCTTTAGAAAAAGTTCTCTGTAATGAGCATCAGCACCTCTAGGGAGCCTGTCTGTCATCAGAACTCTAAACGTGTTCTTGCTTTCTGAATAGTTGGGCATTCATTCCTCAGGCACCTCTCTGTGGTAAGTTGGACAGGATAGAAAATACACAATTTGTACACACAAGCCAGGCAACACAGAACCCTTCAGAAGGGCCAAGTGAGAAGGCAGGTGCCTGGGCATGACAGGTTAAGAGAGGAAGTCGAGACAGTTTAAGAGAGGAAGTCAAATCATAAAGTCTAAAGGATCAATCCCAAGGGACATGGAACCAGGCAGGGAGTGGCTGGCTGCTGACAGCTGGGACTGAGTCACTGGTGACCTCCCTGTCCATGCTGAGGATGTGTACTTCTGAGGATACTAGCTAAGCCCAGATCCAAAGCTAAAGCTGGAGAAGATTCCTTGTGTTCTGCTACTTTGAAATTAGGTTTAACCTGGAAGAAGATGTGATATAGCACCATCATCCTGATCTCTGGGCCTCAGTTTTCTCAGAGAGAAAGATAGTTTTCTAAAGAAAGGTAGAGGCAAAACAAACAAGGCTGTAGGCCATTTCTAATTTTCACAATTTAGAAATTCCAAAATCTCTCCAATTTTCTGTAATGTCTTGATTCAAACCTGGCCCAAGACTATTAGATGGACCACTATGACAATAATAGTTGAAAATGATCACTCTGGACAAGAATGGGGAATTTAAAAGAAATAAAGTGATATGCATGATACCTTTTTAGTAACAGTACTGCAAGCCATGGTGCCCAAAAAGAATAAAAAAGAGAAAAGAAAAGTATATAATAAAGACAGACTGGGCCCAGATAGGATGGTAACTGGGGAAATTAGTGTAGGGAAATATGCGGTGGTAAAGGGAAGGGTATTGGAACATTGTATGACCAAAACTCAACTATGATCAACTCTTTTACTCTGTAAATAAATAAATTTAAAAGAAACAAACAAAATGACTATTAGACAGGAAGATATACTATTGTCATTAGATTTCCCTTTTATGGGCTTATACCCACACATTAGAGTATTAATAAGGAAAGGGTCACCATACATATATTCATTATGAATTAAACACATAACCTATTAAAGGACTTATAATTAGAGAATCTGCTTATGGAGAAAGTCCTATAAAAGTAGAAAAAGTATGAGTTTCATTTGGTAGACATTAATTGAATGACTACTTTTACTAAAAAGAACACATGCATTGAGATGATGTCCAGTCAACTGAACCCTGCATGGGGCATCAGAATATCATGGTCAGAACAGGAAGGCATCATGGTGCTACTTCTTACTAATGGAACTTACGGTTTCCTCTCCATAAACTATCTCCAGTCACTTTAGAATTGTCAGTAAGCTTCCAGGATGGTGATCATGGGGGATGGTGAGTGGGTGGGTGATTCTACAGCTAAGGAGACTTCAAATCCTTATTACTCCAGCAATATATGGAATAAGTAGTAAGAGGGTGAGAGAAAGACAAGAAACAAAATCTGGAACAAGAAACTCAAATAGCACTGCCAGGAAAAGAAATCATGTTCTGGCTTCCAGCTGAATCTCTGGGTTATTACCACACCAACACTGATCATTACTTGGTGTCATAGGGTGCGGAATAGACATAGCACTTCTATTCCAGGAGTTCCAAATTTCCATACTATGGGGAAAAAAAGGGATTATGCTTTCTGACATCTAGTTTCCATTATTTGCCACCAAAAATGATATATTTAAATGGAATTTCCCTAACTCAAGTCAACACTTAGGAAACCATAATCACACTTTAAATTAAGGAAAAGATCAAACATTTTTAAATAGAAGGTCCTTCAGCTATATGAGATTCTGAGATCCACTAAAAGTATTAAAAAGGTTTAAACTTCTTTGGGAATATGAGGCAGACTTAAAAAATCTTTGATACTCTTAAAATTTAGCAATATGCATGGATGACTCTTTAGGAGAAGACTTCCAGACACTGTAATACAGAATAGAAACTAGTAACAACTAATATCAACATGAGTAAGGTTACATGAATAATGCAAGAGATGGAACATGTCGAAAGAGGAAAGGACCAATGATAAGAATAAACAACAAATCCTATCCCATTTTCAAAATTATATATGGGAAAGGTCAATCTAAATATAACAAGGAAACTTTCCATTTTGATTTTGTGAACAAATATATTGACAGTTTTAAGTGCTAGTTGCAGAAAAAGTAAGTCAAAGAGGAAGTACATTTGTGATGCTTTTCCACATAAATTTGGTTCATGTAAATCAAATGGCTTTTGTTAAATCTGATGGACTCTGAGATCATGTCTAGGCGACACCAGAAAAGGAATCTGCCTGATGACCAAAAGGACTGGGAGTCTGAGCCAGATACTAGCAGATATTGGCAGAGTTGAAAAGCCATTCTAGTTTCTCAGAACTTGCTGTACTATAACAACAATAGTTAAAGATTAAACATGAACCATTATTTAACCTACTATGGTTAAATCATCACAGAAGATTTAACATATTCATTCAGTGCTGGTCTTTATCAAATCAAAGGCAACAAATAATGTCTTTATTTCCCCTCTATGATTATAGATGTGATACAGAGCTGAGTATCTTACTACATTATGAAAAAAGAAAAAAACATGTTATTATGAATACTAACATGAAAGCCTACATTAAAAATGAATTCTGAAAAGATAGTGTATGTTGTATTAATGACTCTATCTTTAGGAGTTGAACACACCTGTGCTTGGAGCATAGTAGGACCTTAATAAATGTGTATAATGAGTGCATGAGTAATAGAGTGAATGAGAAGACCACTGGGATTGAAAATCAACAACACTTGGTTTATGGCAGGGGTCTCAAACTCGCGGCCTGCAGCCCTTTGCGGCCCTCTGTACAACATTTTGTGGCCCGTGGAAGGCCTTCAAATATCGCAGTATTCACAATTATTCGCTTACCGAATAATCGCAATAAAAATCGCATTAGTAAAAAAAATCGCATTAAACATTCGCATACCCTGAGCAGTTCTGTTTGGGGTATGCAAATGTTTAATGCGATTTTTTGCGATTTTTTTTCTTACTAATGCAATATTTTATTGCAAATATTTGGTAAGCGAAATCCTTTATGCGGCCCTGCCTCACCCTGACTTTGCCTCCTGTGGCCCCCAGATAAATTGAGTTTGAGACCCCTGGTTTATGGTCTGGCTCTATCACACACCAGATTTGTGACTTGGATAAGGAGAAAAATTAATATATTTTAACCTCATTTTTCCATTTGTAAAATGGCCATATATTTATCTTTTAGGGTTGTGGTAAAGATAAAATGAGATATATGGAAAGTGGTCTGGCACAGGGATTTTAGCACAAATGTTCAGTGTCAGTTGAAGATTAAATATAGTGGTTTCCTAAAAGACACTAACAGTAATACAAAAGCCTTCCCTTTCTTTAGCACAATTTAACTAATGTCTATGCAAATTAGTTTAGGAATAACCACTGGAAATCACAAGAATAATTAAAATTAAGCAGAAATCCAAGACACGCTTAGATTTTCCAGATTCTGTAGCATTAGAAAATGAGCTACCCTTGCATGGAAAAAGAGAAGTGTAAGTTCCAATGTAACCAAACAGGAATCTAAGTTGACAGTAGCATTTTGAGTTAGCACACGTACCTGTAGGTCTTTAGGTGGTATTTTCTATCTCTTATCATGTGAGGTGCTCGAGAGAGAATGGCATTTCGTAAAATTTTTCCAGCTCTAAGGATCTTTTCTGACGGGACCTGAATTGGAACCAGTTGAAAGAAGGGGAAGATAAAATGGAACTTTAGATGAAAAGCAAATAGAAAAATCCTCAAATCACTTTCCAATCTGAGTCAGACTTGAAATATACAACTCATACATTTCTATTGTTCATTTGAATGATTTGTCCACTCTTATATGTAGAGAACTGAGACTGCATATATTTTGTCTCTAGAAAATGTTTCCAAATTTTCCTGATGTGATGATCTGACACATGGTCTACCTCCAGGGGTTACTTAAGATGCTAACTCTGAAGGCTCATAAACCCAACTACATCCCATTACCTTGGTAATGGTGTTAGCAGGACGAAGAGGAACGTGAGGTTCAATGAGAGGTGTCTGAAAAATAAAATGTTAAAGCAAAATAAAATTAAACAAAAAAGTACACTAAAGAAAAGTATGGGTTGGGGTATAATAAGAAACAAATATCCAGTTTTATAAAACTCAAAATAGAATTTTGAAAAAAGAGATAAACTCTATCTAAATAACTTGAATGCATAAGCATTCAAAGGGCAAAATTAGACCATTTATTTGCCATGATTTAAATATAAATTATTAAAAATAAGAAATCAAATAGGAATGATTAGATGTTTGCAGGCTTAATGAGAAGAGAATCAATATCTACTCAAAGCATAACAAACATCAGAGTAGAGAAAAAGGAAACACAAGATAAATGTGAACAGAGATTAAAATGACCTATACTAGGGATAAGGATAAGTCTTGATTTTAGAAAAGAAATGAGCTAGTTTTCCTTTTTTCACATAGTGAAGACATCACCTTTCCTACCACCCACTGTAGTTTGTAATTTTAGGAAGAAAGCTTTGATTAAAAGAATTTTTTTTTTTTTGCTTTCACCCACTCAAGTATCTAGAACCCTCAGAGGCACCTCATATAGCTTCTCTCATGCAAGGTGACTTATTTACAATCTTCAGGCTCTATGACCAGCAGGACAGTTTTAGGTGCTAGATAAAACTCCTGTCATTACCTATATTCATAGATGCTAGTTAGACTACCACTCTATTGCCACACGAGTGACCTAGTTTGATAGAAGCCCACATTTCTATCAGTGTTTGATAACAGATTTAACAAATGGAGAACATATTCACTAGAAGGTGGTGGTCAGTCCATTAATACAATGATATATATGATATATATATACAATGATATATATATATATATATATATCGCTTGTAGAAAGGAAGAGAAGAAGGCAGGAGTTTGTAGATGAGGTTGTAGTATAAAGAATAACAGGCCCACAACCTTTTCTTTCAGAACTCAAAAATATGCAACAATAACTATCGACATAGGATTTCTCTATATGTGATTCAGTTAAGGGATATTATCTTGATGTTTCCAGAAAAGTCCAATGCAATCCTGAAATATCCTTAACATGGAAGGGGGAGGCAAAAAGAGTTATAACCAGAAAGATCAACAAATTATAAGGATTCAGACTATTTTTGTTGACTTTGGAGAAGGAAGAAATCAAAAGTCAAGGAATGAGTGCATCTCATGGTAAAGGTAAAACAATGTATAATTTGCCTCCTAGAAACTGCCAACAATCTGACTTTAGCCCATGATCTCAATTCTATCCAGACCTCTAAATAACAGCAATCCAAGAATATTCATACATGTTGTTTTAAGCTACCAAGCTTCAGGTCATTTGTTATAGCTGTCACAGAAAACTGATACAGAGATTGTGATACTTTCTCTAGTCCTCTACCTTTTGCAAACAGAAGCCATAACATTTAAAATAGACTAGTATTTCCATCTAACACTAAACAAAAATACAATAAAGGAAATGAACTCAATTTAAATTAAAATATTTTATGTAACAAAATAAAAATAGACACACATGATCATACTAACTTGTTAGCAATAAATTTAGGTGAGTTTTTGCTTT
Organism: Suncus etruscus; assembly: GCF_024139225.1. Classification (NCBI taxonomy): domain Eukaryota; kingdom Metazoa; phylum Chordata; class Mammalia; order Eulipotyphla; family Soricidae; genus Suncus; species Suncus etruscus. The sequence continues at coordinate 93,631,923 of NC_064852.1, forward strand.
TGAGTTTTGGTATTTGTTTTGAAAATTTTATTTTCCCCCTGCCTCCATAATCTCCCTGAAAATTTTGTTTTTATTCTATGTTACTGAATTTTTGGGTCACATTTGGATCACATCATTCTTGAGATTTATTTTTGGTTCTGCATTCAGGAATCACTCCTGGCAGGGCTCAAAGAACCGTATGTAATGTCATTGATTAAACCCAGGATAGCTGCCTGCAAGGTAAGCACCCTACCTTCTGTGTGTTCTATTCAAACTTGGGTTTTACTACTTTTACTATTATAATTATCATTAAAGGTTAAAGAGGGGAGAAAACATCAAGTTCTAGAAAAGCAGAGATGAGAGAGATTTATTTAGAATGAGTGAAATATCACTTTTGAAATTTAGCAGATTTCTCCCAACGTCACTTGAATGAATAGGACACAGATGCCAGGCAACATCTTTTAGAACATACTGTTTACAAGCAGCATAGACTAAGAAATGACAGTTTGGTACAATTCAATAGTAGATTTAGTAAGATTTGGACTTTGCACTAAAATAGCTCCTGTTTTCTTTGGAAATCTTTTGATGGAACAGACTAGGAGTTCATAGACTCTGGGTAGTTATACCACTTCTGAATTTTGTGATGTTCGGGGGGGAAATGTTGACATGCACAAATCCAGATTCCTGAAAGCTCTGAAGAAGTATTTCTGAGTCGTGAACTACCTGTACTTATTATCTATCTCACCATAATTGAAAGTAAGTTTATGTGACTAGCTTGGTATAGACTCAAATTGCAGAAGCTACTTGAAAATAACAGTAAAAACCCACTTCTTCCAGTCCAAAAAAAGGTGCAGGAATTTTTGGTCCATAGTAGATGAATGTTGGGATAGCCCTAAAATTTATTGTTACCATCATATAAAAGAAAAAGTCCATTTTTCTTTGCAGTAGTCTTTGAGAGGCTGAAGATAACTTTCGTATATGCACTAAAGCTCTTAAGAAAGTATCTCTCTAGTTTCTGCAGAAAAGGCATTTTAACAAAAAGTTAACAAATGTTTCTTAGGTTAGTCTCTAAGTGGTTATAAACTGTCCTTTGGGTTCTATGGGGCACTCCTAAAAAGTATTTGCCATTAGATGTTAATTAGAACATTTTCTTTGATTTTCAACCTTTTAAAGATTAAAAATGTACACAATGTTAAATTTTAGGAAGATAATCCTAATCCCACTTACAAGACCAAAAATATATTTTCCTCTGTTGAAAACGGCATTCTCATAACTTTATGTGTCAGCGTTTTAGGTATGGGGTCAAGTTATGGATATCAGCTTTGAGAAAAGAGTTTGCCCTTCATTTAAACAAAACTCCCAAGGAATAATAGATGTAGGGTGAATGATTTTATTTGGAGGGAATAAGAGTTTTTCTTTAAAAAGAAAACTCCATTTAGTTCAGCAAGTTCCTGAGCCTAAATTCTGCACTAGTATTCAGTGGTGAGGTAGAGGGCAGCTATGACAGGGAGGCAGGTTCCAGAGAAAGTGTGGCATCCAGTTTCATACAGAACACACCCAGTGTCCATGTGCCTGCTCTTTTTTATTATTATTATTATTATTATTATTATTATTATTATTATTATTATTTGTTTGCTTTTTTCCTTTCAGGTTTTCCTGGAACTACATAGAAATTTCCTTTATTTAAAAAGTAATCTATTTTTCACTTATATACTATGAGTTACAATGTTGTTGATAGCAGAATTTCAAGCCATGTTCTGACAGCAAACAGTTCCACTTGAGAACATCACCCAGCTGTGCCTTAGAGAAGCCAGGAATGCATTTCATTGGTGAGGTAAGATAGGAGGGAGAATGAAACAAGGGAGTGATGTCAGTAAGAATCCAACCAAAATGGCTTCTCTAAAAGAAGAGCAAGCAGCCTTGTAAATTTTTTAGATTTGGTTGATTTTGTTTTTGGCTTTTTGTTTATGGAGCCACACTTGTTGCTCAGGCTTACTCCTTGGCTCTGTGCTCAGGGAATACTCCTGGTGGAGCTTGAGGGATCATATGTGGTGCTGGGGGTTGAACCTGGCACTGCTTTTGCAAGGCAATCGCCTTATTCACTGTTCTATCTCTGTGGCTCCCAGGATGAGCAGAGTCAGACAGTGAATAATCAGGATAGAAGAGCTCAGAATAAGTAGGACCCAAATATCTGTGGTGCAGGCAAAGTGCCTAAACAGGCCAATCACTTCAGAGGAAATCAAAGATGCAATTAAGAAACTCCCTAAGAACAAAAGTCCAGGTCCAGATGGTTTTACAGGTGAATTCTAACCAACATTCCAAGAAGACTTACTACCATTGATCCACAGGCTCTTCCAAACCATTGAAAAGACAGGAATCCTCCCCAACTCTTTTTATGAAGCTAATATCACACTCATTCCCAAAGATGGCAAAGACAGAACCAAGAAAGAAAACTACAGACCAATCTCACTAATAAACATAGATGCAAAAATTCTCAACAAAATTTTAGCAAATCGAAGCCAGCACTACATCAGAAAGATTATACACATAATGAGTTTTAAAGAATCAAAGTAAGAGAGCAACAAAAGATTAAAGGCAACAGGGGCCAGAGAGATAGCATGGAAGTAAGGAATTTGCCTTTCATGCAGAAGGTCGGTGGTTCGAATCCCGGCATCCCATATGGTCTCCGGAGCCTGCCAGGAGTGATTTCTGAGCATAGAGCCAGGAGTAACCCCTGAGCACTGCCAGGTGTGACCCAAAAACAACAACAACAACAACAAAGATTAAGGCAACAAACCTGAGATCTGGCCCACAGGACTGAGTTTGGGGGATACAAAAGGGGATGTAGGAAGGGATCCTAGGTACATTGGTGGAAGGAGGGAACGTAATACTTTGGTGGAGGCTATAGTACCAGAATACTGTGGGAATAAAACTCTACTAAATAGAGTTGTAAATCATGATGTCTCAGTATAATCACACACACACACACACACACACACACACACACACACACACACACACACACACACACACACAATGGGCTGTCAGAATGGACAGGGAAAACAGAAACCACTCAGAGACTTTCCCACTAAGAAGTTTGAGTTGGAGTGTTGCAGGAGTAGAAAAGCCAAAATACAGTCCAAGGAGTATATTCAGAGCAGATACTACAGAGCAGGAAGCCTGAGGGTGGGGGCGGAGTCTGAACCTAAGATTGGGATGGAATGGAAACCCCAGAATAAGTTGAAGCCATCACTATGGGAGATGTTTCCCCACCCCAACACACAACATGTGACTTTCTCATAGGCTGAGAGGAAGCACATTCCTATCACCACTCACTCTCCAGCCTGTGAGAAAGGAGAATTACATTTCCTAAATGAATAGGCTGCAGGGAAGAGGGACAGAAGAATCAAAGAGCTCTTAGGGAGATTCTCCACACCAGATAACCAGTTGAAAGACAATAACTCACGAGTCCCCAATGCCACCCATGCAAGCCTCCCTGGTGTCCATATCAGAGCACAGAAAGGTAGAGATGTGGATGGGGACCCACAGGCTCAAGATGGCAGGTGAGAATGGTGGTGAGGGTCACAGAGTGGGGACAGGGTGCTGTATATGCCCCACTCCCAAGCTCAACATGTCTTCTCGTACTCTTTTTGCTGAGCAGCAGACTAGGGAGGTGAGGTACAGGGGAAAAGGAGGGCCCTTGGCTCTTGCTTGTTTGCCAGTTTCCCAGGGCTGCCCTGGGGTTGGACCTACCGCCAGCAATGGCGTATTGCCGGGAGCCCTACAAGGAACAGACCCCCTCACCCATTAAATCTCATACATTTCAATACATCAATCAATGCGGCGAGGATAAAAATTCTTTCTCCCTATGTGGGGGCATGAAAGACTCCAAATCGGGCTGTGAAAATGCAATCCTAGGAAGCGAGGCGGCAACGACATAGATAAAGGCAGAGGTATTCAGCTTGCTCCTCTGCTTTTCTTGGCTTTCCCCATTGAAGTCTTCCCTCAGGATTGACTGTAATTGGTTTTTGTTTGTTTCTAGAGAGGGAACGCATTCTACTGCTTTTTTATTACGTTTCTATTACTACTGAAAAGGAGAAACGGTAAGGGGAAATTTTTTCCTTTTGGTACTGGAGCCAATTTAGAAATACTAATCAGGTGATGAAAAATATGCATTTAACCTCCATTACAAGAGGCACAATAACTCCTCAGTAGATTATAATGAGGTATAAGGTATTGCAATAGGTCTTGTGAAAAAACATATTCAGGCCCCTGTGAAAAAGGGTAATTCTTTTTTCATTCAAGTATTTACTCTCAGAAGCCTTTTGCAAGGATAAGAGATAAGAATAACAAACCTAGATTGGGACACAAAGCTTATGGAAGAACCCTGGCAACTCAATGCAATGAAGTCAGATTAGTCCACATGTAATTCAAGTATAATGAAGGTGTGTTGTATACAGAGTGATGTGCTGGGCTCAAGTAGAGACCAAGAAAGCACCTGATCTAAAATGAGCTCTTGGTAGAAGATCTTGGTAGCAGAACAAAATGTGTATGGTCAAATAATTAGTGAATAATGACAGTCAACAGAAAAATGTTGTTAACATTCTGGATTTTGAGTCACACACACACACACACACACACACACACACACACACACACACACACACACACACCTTTCTTATTTTAGGTGAGGAAATCTCTATGAGTATCAATGCCTCAATTGGCATTTTCTTACTAAGTTCTTAGGAATGTCTATCTTATTCCTGTCATACTTTTTTTTTTTTTACCACTCTTTAGTTGACTACATGAAATTTAAATAAGGATGAACTCAAATTCAACAACTCAGACTCTGAAATAATTTTGTTTGGTTTTCCCTGTTGTTAAATAGAACACATTTCTCTACATACCTCTTTGGCAGTCTTCTGTTGACTGTTTTGGTATTAAGACCTTAAGTTTAACATTGAGTGATAGATGAACAATTTCAGTATTCACATGTAAGAAGATGGACATTTTCACTACTATTCTTACCCAAAACGCTGAGCATTGAAAACCTGTGAACTACTCTTGGGCTTGTAGAGAATTGTGGTAACAGAGCAACCTGAAGCTGGGAGACAGGTCAAGTAGGAAGAAAGCCACAACTGGTAGGAACACTGAGGCTGTTACTTAATCAAGGAAAACATTCGAAGTCTGTGACTCTGACACCTTTGTAAAAGTAAATTAAATTTAAGCCTTACAAAAACTTCAACGATACAAATGAAAATTTAAGGATCATCAATCACAATGCTAGTTTTTGAGCTCTAGCCAACTGATAATTTCCTTTCTTTGCTGACACCTCTTCTCCATAAAAAGTATCCCCTAAATTCCTGTTCTAATCATATCAGGATTGGTGCCTCCAATTAGAACCAATTTTGTTCAAATAAACTTTAAAAAGCTGTAGTTGGCCTCAGTGTATTATTTACAATTATCATTTTGAAGAATTGCTGAAAGTGGAGTATTTTGAGAAATGAGAAAGTAGATGGGGAGAGGTGGTGGTGGGGAGCAGTCTAAGATGGATTTCTGTAGGTTTTTACCTCCTGGAACTCTACCAAGTTCTCAAGTTCTGGATCCAAACAGATTTCCTGCTGACTCTGGCAGGGGAAGGGGAAAAGGAGGCAGTATAAAATACAACCAGAGGGTTTTTTGTTTTTATACATAAGTGAAGCCTACTCTTGGGTGCTTTTCTCTGATTCCAGTCCATTTGACACCTCTTTTCTCACCTGAGAAAAGAAAAATAGCTCAGAAACAGTTGTGTTGGCCACACTGGGTAGACACTGGCTTACTAAATGACAGAGATTCAATAGTAATATTGTAGATCATCCCTTTCCCCTTCACTAACATAGTAGCTGCATAACTGCACCTCAAAGATTTTCAAGATGCTGTCACGATCAAAGCTGGAGTTCTTAGGAAGGTCCAAATACAGAAGAGACCAAAACAGAGCATGAGAAGAATATGAAGCCTTTGGCCTCCATAGCTACAGACCAAATCCTAGTTTATTTGAAAGCCACATACTAAAGGTTCAATAATCTTAATTCCTATTATTGTATATAGTTTGCCTTGCTTCTACTTCCAAATTCTAAGGCAGGCCAAAAGGCAAGAAAAACAGTGTTGAATCTATTCTTAGGCTATAGTGTATTTGATCAAGCATTTACGTCAAAAGAGATTTAAGTGTACTGAGTGCTGCTTGATAAGTCCTGAAACTGGAACCTCAAAAACAGTGCTTCAAAAAGAAAACACTTCCAGATGATTCCTTAACCAGTCTAGAATAGCATTTCTGTCACAGAAGCAAGTGACTTCATTTTTCTCTCTGGCATAAATCAATGCTGTGTGATAATTGGCATGCTTGTAGAAACAGTCTGCAGTTAAGGTTGTTTCTGATCTCTTCTAGTAAGTCACAGACAGCTTCCATAAGATATCAAGTTTTCCTTTCTAGGACATGTACCTGTTAAGAAACTTCTAAGCCAGATATTTGGAGACAGAAAAATAAACTTTCTAAAGAGACCTTCTTCCCTTCCTTCTTTACTTTGTCTACTTTTTTTGAAGGAGACACACCTGGCAATGCTCAGGAGATCAGTTGGGGTGCTAGGAATCAAATTTGGGTTGACTACATGTGAGGTTAACACCCTACCCTCTGTACTATCTTTCTAATCCCATTTCTTAACAGTAGGAATAGTCACACTTATACTCAAACTAGCCAATGCAAGTATATATTTTATTCTTACTCTCAAAAATTGTATATGCATTAGCATGACCTTCCTTTTTTCAGGCTAATCTAGTTTAATGAATTTTTTATATAATAAAGTACTCTGATTCTATATGTATTTTGGGTAGTTTAAGATATATCATAATTATTTCAATAATTTTTTGTTGAGGACCATAGTGATGGTATAATAGGTATGACATTTGCCATGCATGCAGGAGACCCAGGTTCAATTCTTGGCACTGCATATGGTCTTATGAGTACTGCCAGGTTGACCCCTGAGCATAGAGCCAGAAGTAAGACCCGAGCACTGTTGTGGCTCCTGAACTCCTTCCTAAAAAGAACATTAAATTCATTTATTAAGACATTTAGCATTGCCAATCTGAATCCATTGGTGTATAATAATGAATAAAGCAAGAAATAGTCTCTGGGAATATTCTCAGAGAGAATGAGACCATTGAAACCAGAAATTCTTAAAGATATATATTTAAGGTATCAAAACACTAACCAAATAAATATTCATGTATATTAAAGTTTCCTTAATAGATATAACTCTGCACTGTAATGTTATATAAATTTCAAGCAGGTATCTTTAAAATATACAAATATATATGTGTGTTTATATACATATATTTAGAATAGTTAGTTTAATTTCAAGCATCAAGTCTTCCTGGAGACACAGCTGATTCTAGAGGCACAAAATGGTGTACAAGGACCTGGAATAACTTGTCATGAGAGGGCAAGGATGTGATTCAAGACCCATGAAGCACATCAGAAAGGATTTATGACTACATAGAATCATACATATTTTAGGACTAGAAAGGGTGGAATAACCTTGTCAGGAATCCATGAAATACTTATTAACACTATCTGCCTGACATTGTCCTTTATGTTACATTAGGGAGAAAAGAACACTCTGATATTATCTGTGATTTCTTGAATATGCTACCCAACATGTTAGCCATCAGCCACGTGTGGCCTTTTATGTTAATTATGACTTAAAAACCATGCCCCTAGGAGTAAAAAAAACCCCAAAACAAACAAAAAACATGTAGAAACAATAGTGCTTTGAATTTCTGGACAACTTCATTTGTTTGATGCTGTCATACCTAAAGAAAGACACCAATTTACAATTTACAATTTAACAGAATGGACAGCTAACAATAATTGCTAACTAAGACTTCTGCCATTGGATTAATGACTTCCCTGCATATACAATAATTTTCACAAATGTGCTTGCTACTCTACTTTTTCTTTGTCTTTCTTTTATTTTCTCTTCTCTTCCATTTTCTATTTTCTTCAATAACTTTGCTTTCACTTATCTGGAAACAAATGTATTATGATAAACTATTCAACTATGCCAACTATGTGATGCATTTTCTTTAAATAAATAAATAAATTTAAAAGAAATGTTTCTTGGTCTCCTTAGCCATGTTTCATTGTGTGTCTTAATAGCTACCCTGCCTTGTCCAAGCTGTGAAATCTCTTGAGCAAAATGGTGACAGTGTGCTGCAAGGTCTGTCCACTGTACTTCCAACCATCTTAACCCCATATCCGGAAAGATCCTTCAAAACAACCACTTAAATGACTTCTCCTCCTGTCAAGATGAAAGTCAAATTATAAAATGCATATTCTGTTGGCATCTCTGCTTTCTGCTCACTTGTTCAACCTGACTCCATGCTCCTTCTTGGTGTGTATAAATATTCCCTTGGTTTGTATCCCCACTACCTTTAGGTCTCTGCTCAAACACACATTCAGAAAGAGTCCTCTGATGTACATCTGATAGTTACCATATTCCTGCCACAAATCTATTTTGCTGTAGATCTATTCCTCTAGCACTTGACACTCCATATTTTATGCATTTTTAAACTTTATTGATTGATTGATTAGGTTTTTTTTTGGTCACACCCAGAGGTGCTTAGTGGTCACTCCTGGCTTCTCCACTCAGAAATTTCCCCTGGCAGACTAGGGACCATATGGGATGCCAGGAATGGAACCAGGTCCCTCCTGGTTGGCCACATACAAGGCAAACACCCTACCACTGTGCTATCTCTCAGGCCCATTTTATGCAATTTATACTATCTTAATTCAAATGTCATCTCAGTAAAGGCAAATCTTTATTTTACTCATTGACACAGAACAACTCCTCAATAGGCATTTATTAAGAAATTATTTTTCTTTGAGCCACTCATTCTAACACATATTGGGAATTTTTGAAGAAAATCTTTTTATGTTAACTTTCCGTGTAGAAAGGAGGATAGTGGGGAGGGCCTTTCAAGTGGTGTTCTAGAAGTCTAGAGGTCCCACCAGCAATTCTTGGCCAATCAGGCAGTGTTCTTGCCAGCATAAGAGCCTTAGAATGTGATCCTGCTCAGACTTCTTGAAGCTGGAGATACTTAAGCCACTTTCATGGGGTTCAGGACCTCCAGGCTCCATCCCATAATGCTTAGGGAACTGTAGTGATGCAGACAGCATCAAAAGACACTAAAGCCACCAGTTTTAGCACTTACTTTGAGGACAGGAATTAGATGACCACCAGAAGCATCTTTCTAATTCCCCCTCAATGGGAACACTTCCTGGAGGCCATGGCTCCTGGACACAATGTAAGAGCATCGCTGCAACAGCAATGTACATGACCCAAGTAAAAAAAATAGGCTTAAGTAATTTAATTGATAGAGGAATCATTTCCCAACCAGTTTGATATTCTTACTTGAGTTCTCAATTATTTCACAGGAAAAACAAAATACCTACAATTTATTAAAGAAAATATATTTGGCTTGTAGGGATATTTGAATAATGAACTGAACATTCACAAATAACAACACTTCAACATTTTTAAATTATCAGTAATTCATCTTAACTAAATTAATTATTTAAACATCTCATTAGATTTCCAAGCAGAGGAGTAACTCAACCTAACCTTTACCTCATTCATTTCAGGGAAGAAACAAAGAAATATTTATGAAAACAGTACTGAACACAAAGAAAAGTGTTAACAGTGACTCTAAATTCAGCACATCAAATCTTTTTAGAATTCATATTTCAGTTGGTATCATCATTCTAGCTAATTGAGGCACAAAAATGAATTCATTTATTCATTGATGTTAGGTGCTCAGACCTAACACTTGGCTAAGGGATGAGCCCTGGAGATGCTAAAGGACTTTACATGCTCCTCGGGATTAAACCCAGATTTTCTGCATGCAACCAAGTGCCAGCTTCTTTGTATTATCTCTCTGGCCTATAGAATAGTAATTGATTACTGGAGAGTTAAATCTGTGATCTCTGGAAGAGACACAAACTACATGATTGATGATGTGGGTAGAAACAGTTCCAAGGCAAGTTCCCTCTACCAAGCCCTTGGGGGCCCTGAGACACATGGAAAGGGTTCCAGAAACTGCCATGGTTCATCTTATAACCTAACAATTCCACTATGCTCTCAAAAAGAAATGGCTCCTACAATGCATTTGGGTCACATGCCTGAGGGACAGGGCTTCTAAAGGGGCAAAAAGCCTTTGAAAGTTTGAGAAATGGATCTAAACCTGGTTTTCTCCTAAGAAGCAAAGCATTTGGCTCTGGAGGCAACCAGGGCAATATATAGTGGTACTTAGGGCCTCGGGATACATAACATATGCTCTGGTCCTCTGGGCCCTTTCAGGAGAACTTTTAAACTTCAGCACTTGGGGTGGGAAAATGTATATTAATTAGCATGTATGACTGGCAAGAACCTCACCTGAGTTTGACTCCTGGCACCATATGGTCCCTGGAGCACCACTGGGCATGATCCTGGAATTCTTTGAGTACTTTTGATGTGGCCTTGTAAATCCAAAGCATCACCAAGGTAACCTGGTAATTCCCAGCATGCAGGGCCTGAATAACAGCACATCCTTAGGCTGGGCATTGAACCACTGGCTTGGCTGATTGAGAATCACTGGTAGGGTCCCTGGGTTTCCTGACTATTGCTTGGGAAGTGCCTTCTCTCCTCCCCAGAAAAGTATCAATGACTCCTTGATCCACTGGGTATGGAATAATACTTAAAATTATGTAACCTAATAATATGTATAATAACATACTGTATAAAATAGTAGCATAAGGTCCGACATCTTAGTGGGGCTGTTGGGCTCGCTGCTGCCCTCCGAGCTTCTCGATGCCTCCCAAAGATGACAAGAAGAAGAAAGATGCCGGGAAGTCGGCCAAGAAAGACAAGGGCCCCGTGAACAAGTCTGGGGGCAAGGCCAAAAAGAAGAAGTGGTCCAAAGGCAAAGTTCGGGACAAGCTCAATAACCTAGTGTTGTTTGACAAAGCCACCTATGACAAGCTCTGCAAGGAAGTCCCCATCTATAAGCTCATCACTCCTGCGGTTGTCTCTGAGAGGCTAAAGATTCAGGGGTCCCTAGCCAGGGCAGCACTTCAGGAGCTCCTGAGTAAAGGACTTATTAAACTCGTGTCCAAGCACAGAGCTCAAGTGATCTACACCAGAAACACAAAGGGCAGAGATGCCCCAGCTGCTGGGGAAGATGCGTGAGCAGGTCCCAATTGTACATTTTGAGAAATAAAACTTTATTAAGTCAAAACAAAAGTAGCATAAGTAATTTATTCTTATTTATTTATTTTTTGGTTTTTGGGCCACACCTGGTGGTACTCAGGGGTTACTCCTGCTCAGAAATAGCTCCTGGCAGGCACAGGTGACCATATGGGACACCGGGATTCGAATCAACCACTTTTGGTCCTGGATCGGCTACTTGCAAGGCAAACGCCGCTGTGCTATCTCTCCGGGCCCATGAGTAATTTATTTTAGTTTTATTAAAAATGTGTAACTCATGGGCAGGCGAGATAGCATGGAGGTAAGGCCTTCCATGCAGAAGGATGGTGGTTCAAATACCGGCATCCCATATGGTCCCCTGTGCCTGCTAGGGGTGATTTCTGAGCAAAGAGCCAAGAGTAACCCCTGAGTGCTGCCGGGTGTGACCCAAAAACCAAAAAAAAAAAAAAAAAAAAAGTGTAACTCAATAATTCTGTGGAGTTTTGAGCACATTCTCTATACCAGGTTTATTCCTTAGAATTTAAAGAAGATTATTCTGGAAAAAAGATGGTAAGTTTAGGTAATCATGCTAAATTTTGGGTTTCAACATATTTAAGAATGAGATTGGCCCATTGAGATACAACCCCTGTCAAGGACTTGACCAACTGTAGAAAACATTTGGAGGAAGTGTCAGTCAACTACAGATAATTTCTCTCATCCTTTGAGCTCTGAAGATTTTTAAGGAATACTTTTAGATGAAAAATTTCTAAAGTTATATGGGGAGATTGGAGAACATGGCAGGACACTCTGAATTTCTGGAGTTTGAAGGATTTATGGAATATACATCCTAAAGGTATCAACTGTTTCTTGCGTCTCCAAATCCACATAGACTGCATGCCTGGGCCCCTGTTGTTTATTAGTATGTTCCCCCAAGTACAGCATGAGCTTCTGAGAAAAAAAAATCCACAAAAAGTTGTGTTCTTGCCACCTGAAATGCCTTCAGTGTTTGCTCATGCAATTATTCCTTAAATATTTATTTGCTTAATACATAGAGAAATTTTTTAAGGAGCTTTTACCTGGCAATGGTGCGAAAGGGATTGAAAAGAATTTCCTCTTTTCATTTTTGAAATTCCAATTTTGACTTTCCTAGGCGATATGACATAGCTATGTGTATTGGCTGTGGGCACTTGTGGACTGTTTTAGTTCTGTCTCCTTCCACAAGTTCCACATTTTAAGGGACCAACATTATTTCAAGTTTGCACCTTTGTATTTCCTTTAAGTCAAGAAAGTTCTAAAAAGGCAGATTGTCCCAGGTATAAAACCATCCCTGTACCTTGGACTTTACTCAAGAGACACGATCATTGTTGAGCTTTTGCTTCTTTGCTAAATATTTCTGAATGTTTTGGGGATACTTTTTGAGCATTTATACAAATGACAAAGCATGTGTGTCCTCAATACCCCACAGATCCAATGCTAGGTAAAGGTCAATAAAGCAGCTGATATATGTTCCTCTTCACAGCAACTCAGTACCACAAAACATATACTCATGAGAAGTTCAGAGATAGGCTTATCATGGAAGGAGAAAACACAATTTATAAATGCTACAACGATTTAATTAAGTCTCAAACTTAATATTGAATTAAAGACTTGAGTCAAAAGGTATGTAACAGGTGATTCTGCCTTATTTAAAGTATAAAATCAAACATCTCTTAGTGGGAAGATGGGGGAGGTGCTATTCTGGGAATATTGCTTACATGGACATATTTGTGAAAATATTCTGACAAATTCCATACCCTTCTATTTTTTTGGTCACACCCAGCAGTGCTCAGGGGTTACTCCCTGCTCTGCACTAAGAAATTACTCCTGGCAGGCTTAAGGGACCACACGAGATGCTGTGAATCGAATCCTTACCTGCCCCCTCTGTACACTTTTTAAGTGTATATACTACATGCCTGCAAACACTTAACAGAAACAGTCTGTTTCTGAGCAAGAAGTTAATCTTCTAAAATAAAAAAAATAATTATAAAAATAAAAAAAAAAGAAGTTAATCCTCTAAAACATTTAGAAGGGCTGGAAAGATAGCTCAATGGTGGGAACTTCTGACTGGCACAGATGGGAGCCCATAGATCACATGATTGTTGAGCACCATCAAGTACAGTTCCAGTCACTTGCCCCCACCAATACTGCTGGGGATCCCCATATAAAAAATAAAAAAATGTAATGAATTTTCCATCAAATGTTAATATTAACGGAACCCAAAGGATGTGTAACATAACATTTGAGTGGAACTTTGTCACGTACCAGACTAACACATGGCCCAGCAACAGAAGGCTGCTGCCCTTGATTTCCCTGGACCAAGAAAATCAGCAGGAGAAGAGATGAATTGAAGTTGCTTGTCTATGGGAGTAAAAAACTGCTACCACCACCAATCTCCACAAGGGGATCTATAGGAACTAGACTCTCAAGAGTCTAGTTTGCAAGAGAGCAAACCAATTTGAACTCCCCGTCTTTCATGCAGTGATTCTGGCAATTTAGAGAGGTGCTTACAAAAGCACCTACTGCTTTAGAACTATAAAATACCCTCAATGTTATGGAAACAAAAAAAAAGGCAAAGTAAAAAGAATATTTTAATCAGTATATGATGAAATACTTTCCAAGTCTTTATCTCAATAGATATAAGAAGTGCAGAAGTCAGATCATAAGTCCTGCTTGTACCAATCTCTGGCATCACCTGGTCCCAGGAGCGATCCTTAGGAAGGATCACTCCACACACAAAGAGTGATCTTTCACTACACCAGAACCACTCACAACACCAGGAGCAATCCCTAAGTACTGAGCTGAAAGCAGTCCTGAGAACCAGTATGTATTGCCCCAAAACCAACAAGGCTAAAAGGGAAAAATTACACCCACTTTTTGAGCATGGTCTGAGCTAGTATAAGCCCTGCCAAGCCAGAGTTTGGGGTTCGAAAGGTCAGAGGGCAGCAGCCTTGTCTCTGACAGGCACACATACATAGAAATCACATCTAGCTGAAGACTGCATGTACACTGAGCATTTCATATGCAAGGAGAAGGGTAAGGGCTTGTCCAAGTTGACTCAGACCAGGTTGCCAAGAGAGGTTATATTCAAACAGCCTTGAGATGAACAGGATCTGGTAGTTGGAAAAAAAAATGGAAAGACAGGTCATAGAGATATGAGCTTGCAACTTTCTGAGTACCCAGTCTAGTGGCAGCACAGAGCTAGGTCTAAAAAAGCTGGGGAAAAGCACTGAAAGATAGAACTTGTGAAGATTTTTAGATGGCCATTGCTAATTCATGAGACAGTCAGGTCATCAATGCAGTGAAATCATATGCTTAGCTATTGGATTTGACTCACTGCATGAAAAAAAAAATAGTGCCTTCTCATTGAAAAGTATTGAATCATATATAACCCTTTCAAAAGATAACTAAAAAAAGTATTTGGAAATTTTATATTTATCCCTTTGTTTTAGTCCTGTGTAAACAGGGATGCAATATTTTATTTAGATTTTGAATACATCAGTTAAACATAGTATTCTTTGTAACCCTTACATTAAATCTTCTATTACATTTCAGTAAACTACTTCAATAATTCTTTACCGTTAATTATTTGCTCGGATTATTTGATTGTTATATATATGCTATGAACTTAAGAAAAAAAATTTCCCACTAGCTACCCATATCTGGGATTATCTCCTCAATGCAATTCCCAGAAATTTTATACTTCAGGTCACAAATTATGGTTCTTGGTACAAAAACAAAATTATGAAGTTGACACTGAAGACTATAAGGATGAGATAATTCTTTTGGATACATTATTAGAAATAAGGTCTATCTCTGACATCTTGTAATAGAAAGTGGTTTCTGTATTAAAACTAATAAATATTAATGAAGAACAAATTAATTACTTAAGACAAAACTTTCCAATAGGAAAATATCAAGACATTTTCCTAGCATTTAAATGCCTGTTTGTAAAATGCCTTAAGCCATTATTTTAATAGCACAGTTAGTCCCAGTTGGGAAAGGTAAAATAATTACCAGGAAAAAAAAATTCTTTTTCCTATACTTTGAATTTAAAATCATGCACTCAATTGACTTTCATACAGTCTTCTGCATGGAGGTGCATTTGTGTATATATATTGGAAATTTAAATAATTATTTTTGCCTCAAAACCAATAGTTCAAGATAAAGCAAACATAATAAAACTACAATTTGGATACCAATACAGGATAATAACATTCTAATAAATATTTTGATGACTTTTATCAGTACCCTTAAAGTAGAGCAAATTTGTCATCTGAATGATGTGATTCAAAACTCCTGGAGTAATAAAATACCTTAATTTTAATTTTAAAGTCTTTCTAAAAGCATGTTTAAAAATTAAAAAATGTAAAGGCACATAATATCAAATATAAAAATAAAGCAAAAAATTGCACATTGTATAAGATACCAAATTGATTCATATCTGGCTCAAACACCAGGCTCCTTAATCAATGTTCATGAGTATAGATAGTACACTTCAATCAAGTGGAGATAGGATGGTTTTAATTAACTATGCAAACTGGTTTTTAAAAGCCAAAGAAATAGAGTAGTAGAATATATTCTATTTTTCAAATTTGAGTGTCCTCATATTTATCTTCTTTCACATTTCTGTACTTTTCTAAGTTTCTAGAGTGTGCTGAAAAAGAAAAAGCCTTAAATTTAAGGCCTTTCTATTACTAGAGACATAATATGCTGATGGAAGCTTAAGCATACTTCAGAAACCTGGCTTTTCTACCTCAGGTCATCTCTCTTTTTTTTAAATTCAGAGTAATTTAAAAGGCTTTAGAAATACTTGAAACATTTGCAAGTACAATGAGGAGAAATCAAGTGTTACTGTGTTCTTTTATTGACTAGACAGTTAAAATGCCAACATAATTTGGGCGGGGGTGGGGGCAAGATGAGGATTAGAGCTCATGCTTAGGATAGACTTTCACAATATCTCTTTTGCAAAGGAGAAATGTTAGACTACATCTCACAAAGCTTCAGCAGCCTGCTGAGGTTACTTATTACAAGGCTTGCTGACTAACAAGCTGTCTTCAGGTGTACCGAGCTTTTTATTCACATTTATTTAAGAGGAGGCACCGGATTCTAGGAGATGGGGTTCTGGAGCCCAAGAATAGAAGCAGTGTGGAAGGGCAGGCACATTTTGGTGCTAGTATAACCTAAAATAGGACCTCTGAGTGCCCAACCAAACTCATCAGAGGCCTCTACCACTTGCCTACCTGTATGCCCCGTTACCTTGCTAACACAAGAGCAAATACACAAGTCTGTTTTGTGCAGCTGGGAGCAACATTCTATCTTTAAAAGAGAATTTCAAAGACAGAATTCAGTAAATAAATGTACTATCCTTTCTGCCTAAAAGAAATTTTGAGCACTCAAATATGTAACTTTTTTTTTTTTTACACATTAGGGTTCCTCATAGAACACAGGTGAGAGTCCTAGATATTAAGAGGCAGGAAGAAAGGGGAGGGGGTAGCTGTGACATTCATGCTTTGGCCAGAAGTGAGGGACACATGTTGTGTGATTTAACTTTTGCATTAAATAATCTGATTTCTAAGCTGTGCAATGCAAGTATTCTGCAAGCCCACAAACACCATCAATAATGTCTCTTTCACCAGTTAATAACATCGCTGCAGTTTTTTAATTTAGTTATTTTGATAACTCTCCTTCTCTGTCATTTGGACCTTACATCTCAGAATGATTTTGCTATCTTTTTAAGAAAAGATGGGATTCTTTATAAAGACAAAGAGCAGAGAACACCCTGAAACTATCTGGTTCATATAAAATCTGTTACTGGAAAGAAAAACAAATACACAGTGGGGTGAAGTATAAGAAAATAAAAATGGTATTTCTCTTGAAATTTGAGTTTTGGAAAGGACAAAGGGAAACTATTCCGGTCTTATCTGCTTAGGGTGTTTCCAGTATCTCAGGGCTAGAAAAGCAGTCCAATGGGCTGAGTACATGTTATGCATGCAGGAAACCAGGTTCAATTTCTGGACTTACATGGTTCCCTGAGCATCCCACAAACTACCTCCAAGTATTGAACCAGAGTAGTCAAAGTGCACTGTCAGATGTGGCCCAAAATAAAGCAAAGAGGATTCCAGAAAGAAACAGAAAAGGGAAATAGAAAGCCTGTCTAGAGTACAGGTGGGGGCGGGGACGGGAGGAGGGATATTTGGGACATTGGTGGTGGGAATGTTGCACTGGTGATGGGGGGGTTCTCCTCTTGTATGACTGAAACCCAACCACAATCATGTTTGTAACCAAGGTGTTTAAATAAAATTTAAAAAAAAAGAAACAGAAAAGTAATGTTGTGGATAGTTTATTCCAGACTTAGACAAGATTAAGAACATTATTATATTAATAATATTAATTATTATTTATCATTATTTATTACTATGTGTTAAATGCTTTTAATTCATATAAAAGTGGTCTTATTAAATGAATAATTCTTTGATGAAGATAATCTTATTGTTAACATTTCACAGATAAGAAATTCAAGACTGGGGCCGGAGAGATAGCATGGAGGTAAGGCGTTTGCCTTTCATGCAGAAGGTCATCGGTTCGAATTCTAGCGTCCCATATGGTCCCCCGAATCTGCCAGGAGCAATTTCTGAGCATGGAGCCACCCTGAGCACTGCCAGGTGAGACCCAAAAGCCAAAAGAAAAAAGAAAAAGAAATTCAAGACTATGGAAAACCAAATACAGGGTAGCGTGGATATTGGATGACAGCTTTGGAATATGCACCTTCCCTTCTTTCTAGAGAAAATGTCCCTCCCCATCTCTCCTGAGAAGAGTAATTTTTTAAAAGAGCCAGTAGGATCATTCTATTTTCTATTAAAAAAAATCTTCAGTGGCACCTCCTGGAGAAATCTAAACTTCTCAATACTGTTTAAAGGATCTTCAGGCCCTAACACCTTGCCCCAACTACAGAATGTTTCCCAGTCCCTCAAATATGCCAAAGTCTTTTGTTTGGGGAGGTTTTTCCAGTCTGTTTCCTCTGTCTATAATATTTGTGCCCTTTCTTTTTTCTGACTTCTTTAACCTTCAACACCCAGCAAAGTGGATTCAGTGTTGGAATGATGTATGTGAGAAACTATCATTAACTGTAATGTAAATCAGACTCTTAAAAAACAAACAAATTAATCAAAATGTTCTAGGCCCTCTGTTATATGCTACCAGAGCTGCAATATCCAATATGGTAGCCATATCTGACTATGAACATTTAGAACTTGAAAGGTGGTTAATCTTAATTGAGATTAAGTGTAAATTCATATTGACATGTGAAGACTAAGTACCTGGGGGGAAAAGTAATATAAAATATGTTGGTACTAATGTTTTATATTGGTGACATGTTTAAAAAACATTTAAATATACTGGATTAGTTAAAATATAGTAAATAAACTTCATGTTTTAAAAGGACATAACATTAATTTGATGATAAGTTCTTAGATACAATAGAAAATGCATGGTCCATAAATGAAAATGCTGGTGTTGAATTTTTCTGAAATTAAAAACTGTTCATTAAAGAACACAGCTTCAGTTTTTCTTAATGAGGCAAGAAAAGTTTTTATTGAAGTTTATGAAGTTTCTTGTTTATTCATAAGAAAAATATGGGCTTCTCCAGAGTGACAATAAGCAGGCCAAGAACCAGATAAGCGAGTGAGATACATTTCAAGGGAGAATAAGAGCTTAAAGAACAAGCCATCAAAAAACACTGTTAAAAGGGGGAAAATATATGCATTTGATTGGGAGAAAATACCTTAAAAACCTCACATTTGACAAAGGATTTATATTTGGAATGAACAAAATGGCTTAAAACATGATAACAGCCCAATTTAAAAATGCAAAAGGTCTTAGGTGCATAAACAAAGAAAATAGATAAATAAAAAATAGCTTATGAAAAAACTTTTGATGCCATTTATCAAAAAGTAAGTGGCCATCAAAACAAAAATGTGATGTTCTTCATACTTTTAAGAATGGCTAACATGTGCAGTTGGATACAAACCTCTGGTCTTAAAGAACAAAGTAACTCACATCCCTTGAGTGGGTAGAAGTGTAAAGTAGTATAGCTACTTTGGAAGAGAGCATGGTAGTTTCTTATAAAGCTAAACACAGTTTTACCATATAATCCAGAAACTGTCTTCCAAATATGTATCCAAACGCTCTGAAAACTTATGTACAAAATGTCTGCTCACAAATGTCTGTAAGAGTTTTAATAAGTGCCCTAAATGTCCTTCAATAAGAGAATGATTAGGTGATGGAACAATACAATGGCATACTGTTCAGTGTTAAAATTAATTAACTGTGCAACCATGCAAAAATCATTAAATTTTCTATATGAATCATGTAGTGAAGAAGCTGGTTTTAAAAGATAAAATAAAAATAGAAGCCAGAGCAATAGAACAGTGGCAGGACTTTTGCTTTGCACACAGCCAGCCTGGGACGGACCCAGGTTGGATTCTTGGCATCCCATATGGTCCCTTGAGCCTACCGGGAGTGATTTTTTTTAAAGCAGAGTCAGAAATAACCCCTGAATGCTGCTGGTTGTGGCCCCCAAGACAAAACAAACAAAAAAGATTAAATATTGTATCATGCCATATAGAAGATACTTTAAGGGGCTAGAAAGGTAGTATAGTTGGGAAAGGCACTTGAGGTCAACCCACATTCAATTGCTGGCATTCCATATGGTCCCCTGACCACTGCCATGAGTAATTCCTGAGTGCAAAGCAGGAAACAACTGCTAAGCAATGCTATGTGTAGCCTAAACCTTTCCCCGATAAAAGCTAGACACTCTAAAAGGTAAAATTATATAGAGTATATAAATAATGTGGTGTCCAGAGTTTTGAATCTGGAGGAGAGATGAACAAGCAAACTTTTTTTTAGAAGAGTGAAACTATTCTATATAATACTATAAAGGTAGATAAAGGATATTACATTTTTGTCAAAACCTGTGGACCTTAACAGCATAAGAAGTGAAAGTTAATAATTGCAGATTAAAAGTATCAGTTAGAGGGGCCAGAGAGATAGCATGGAGGTAAGGCATTTGCTTTGCATGCAGAAGGATGGTGGTTTGAATCCTAGCATCCCATATGGTCCCCCGAGCCTGCCAGGAGTGATTTCTGAGTGTAGAGCCAGGAGTAACCCCTGAGCATTGCCGGGTGTGACCCAAAAACCAAAAACCAAAAAAACAAACAAACAAAAAAAAAACAACAAAAAATCAGTTAGAAGAGTGAGAAATCCAGGACTAAATGCAAACTGAGACATAAGAATATGACTGTCTAACCAATAAATATTATAACTTCTTGGTTATGGACTTCACTGAAGGGGGCTAGCAAAGATACTGAACTCAGTAACTTTAGAAATGAGTGGAGTTCCTAAAACTAAAGGCAAAACACCATATGTCAGCACTCTAATTTAGTTGACAGTTTGTTTATACAAGGATATAAGTTTACTATAATGATGTAATCTGAAATCCTTCTCCCTAAGTTATATACACATACATTGAATTTACATGATTAAGTAAGTGGGTAGCAAGTATGAGTCAAATTTAGTTATTGGAAGGTCACACATCAGCAAGGAAAGAAGGCTAAAATGAGCCATATGGTTCTGGATTAGAGTTAGAGAAATCAGATGCACTTGTTCTTAACTAATAGTTTAATATAACTCAGAGAGGTATATGTGCAGATCTTGACAAATGTATGTTTATGCATGATTAGTATAGTCACACACATTCCCATGCTGTTGGTCTGAAAGGACTTAGAAACAATAACATCTCAGTATCAATAAGCACACCAACTACTGAAATACTGACTTTAAACATCATCCTTGAATAAAAGAAACCAAAAATCCTTAGAAAAATGACTTGCTAAAACTGGGTCCAGGAAAATACAGGTATCTAGCAGTTTGAAAAATAAATTAAGAGTTCTAAATCACAAAGCAAGACACTTTGATTAGAGTATGTCAAACACAAGAGCAGTGGCCAAACCTGGGGTCATGTAAGTAAAACCAGAAATAAATAATAGAAACATTTGAGCACACATCGAAGTATCAAATAAATGTCCACGAGTTCTTTCTGATCATAAGTAAATGACTAAGTGAATAAATAAGTTATGAAGAAGAAACAGATGTCCAATGCAGAATTCCAAATAAGTGACTTTTTCTTTTGAATCAAGAAAGTGGAGCATAATTTCCTACTAAGGGGGACTTCCTTCCGCACAATTCAGTATGAAGAGGAAGGGTGGAGAAGAGTGACTTTACAATGGGAAAGTGTAGTAAATGCTATCTTAACCAGGTAATCAAAGTTAACTTCAAAAAGTCAGACTAATGGGTATTTTTGATATGATGTCATGAACACAGTTGGTTTCTATTGTCTCTGCCATCTCCCTAAGTCTATAATGAGTCTATTCTTGAAGAATGTCAGAAATCTTAAAGAAACGTCCTCCAAAACAAATTTGTTAATTAAGAACAAAGAAACTAGGGCCTGAGCAATAGCACAGCGGTAGGCTGATTCAGGATAACCTGGTTCAATCCCCATAGCCCCAGATGGTTCCCAAACCAGGAGTGATTTCTGATCATATAGCCAGGAGTAACCCCTGAGCATCACTGGGTGTGACCCCAAAACCAATAAAATAAATAAATAACTCCCTCCAAAATAAATAAATAAAAAGAACAAAGAAATCCTGAAAAAATTCTCTGTGCTTAAAGGAGGCCAAGCTTACATGACCATAAAGTGTAAATTTAGGGGCTGGAGAAATAGCATGGAGGTAAGGCATTTGCCTTGCATGCAGATGGATGGTGGTTCGAATCCTGACATCCCATATGGTCCCCCAAGCCCACCAGGAGCGATTTCTGAGCATAGAGCCAGGAGTAACCCCTGAGTGCTGCCGGGTATGATTCTCCCCGCCAAAAGTGTAAATTTAATATTGAATAAAATAATGAAGGGGAAAAACAAAAGCAGTCTAAATAAGCACTGGATTTTAATGACAGTGTAGCAATATTGGCTCAATACAAAAAGATTTAAAAAATTGTTAAATCGTCATTCACTATGCAGTCAAAATATCTTTTAGTGAGGCAGGTAGAATAAAGACATCTCAGATAAATAAGCATTTAGGAGAATTTGGAGTCAACATATTTATGCTATAAGAATTGCTAAAGAGGGGATGGTGAAGTGGAGCTAGAGGTAAGGTGTCTGCCTTGCAAGCGCTAGCCAAGGAAGGACAGCGGTTCGATCCCCCTGAGTCCCATATGGTCCCCCCCTAGCCAGGGGCGATTTCTGAGCACTTAGCCAGGAGTAACCCCTGAGCATCAAATGGGTGTGGTCCCAAAAACAAAACAAAACAAACAAACAAAAAAGAATTGCTAAAGGGGCTGGAGAAGTAGTACATTGGGTTGGGCATATCTTTCAAGCACCTGACCCATTCAATCCCTGGCACCACATATGATGCCCTGATGCCCAGTAGGTGTGATCTCTGAGTGCTTCCAGTTGTGGTGCAAACAAATAAATAAACAGACAAAATAATCTCTAAAGGAAATTCTTCAGATAAGAGAAAAATGACAGTAAAAGAAAATTTAAGACATCAGAAAAGAGCGAACAATAGTAGGACAGCCAAAAATTATTCTAAAACTGGCAAAGAAAGGGTATAAAATCTAACTTTGGAAAGATATGAACAGTTTAAAAATAAATTATAAAAGATGAATGTAGTTGAGTCAATATTAAATAAAAATGAAGTTCTTTGTTTTATTTTATTTTTTGGTTTTTGGGCCACACCCAGCGGCACTCAGAAATCACTTGGGCAGGCTTGGAGGACCATATGAGATGTTGGGGATTGAACCCAGGTTGGTAGCATGCAAGGCAAGTATCATTCCTGCTGTGCTATTGCTCTGGCCGCCAAAATTAAGTTCTTAAAAACTCCACTGAAAAGAGTAGCACATTAAACTACACACAGTATAAACTATTTTTCTCTATGCATATTTTTACTGTGTTAAACATAAAAACATACAGGACACTGAGTGGTGGCTTTTATTGGAGGGTTTAAAAATACTTTGATGTTTTCAACTATTCAAATGAGCACTGTTACATTTATGATCAGGAAATAATAATTATTTTAAGATGCACTGTCTTGCTAAACTTCATTTTAGACTCTTGGCATAAACATTTCCTTTTTTCATAATATAAATTTCAAAGATATGTCTGAATGTAATTTGGTCCCAGAAACTGTAAAACCTTAAAATTAAATGAATTAAAAAAAATAAAGAATTTCTGCAACATTCTAGGACAAATAGCATTGTTTGTGTCATCTGCTGGTTCTCAACTCACATCTTAGCAGCTCAAAAGACTTAACAAGATCAAATCTTGTTAATTTCCACATCATACATGTTAAGAAGAAAGAGAAAAAAAGAAATTATGATTCTGATTGAATGGCATTTCTAAGGCACAATGCTCTTTGCAATCAAAGCTATTGCAAAATGTGATGTCAACATTATTCTCATAAGTGCTTCTGTCCTATTTTTTCATAAACAAGGGATAAGACTACCCCCAAATGAGATATTGATTGCATTATGATGTTATCTGAGTGCTCCAGAGGAAGGGAGCTGATTTTTTCAGAAGTCAGCTGAATGCGCCTCACGGGGGAGGAAGAATGAACAGCTAGTTTCCAGATTTCCTTTCTTTGGCCACAAACCTCCCCATCTTCAAAGCCCAGCCCACAGTAATGTCTCATCCCCAGGCCTACCACATCGGTTGAAGGGATCATGTGACCCACCTACATTAGCTCCTGTTTTTCCTCCAAGGTTTTCTGCTGGCAGAGAACTAGGAATGTTGGTGACAATATCTCCAAAGCTTGGGGAGAAAGTATTAGATCCCTGGGTTCTAAACAGTCAAATGCCAGTCTTACAACTTCTCTCCCAGAGGTGCTTAATAGAAGTTTCTGTCAACACAAACTTGCATTGCCTGGAGTTATACAGTATTTAATCATTTTTTCTCAAACAGAGGAAAAAGCCTGGGCTATGAACAAGGACATATTATTTTCTCAGAAATCCTTTAGGTTCAAGTGACAATGGCTCTTAGGATAGAAGTATGTTGGCACATTATTCTCTCTCTCTCTCTCTCTCTCTCTCTCTCTCTCTCTCTCTCTCTCTCTCTCTCTCTCTCTCTCTCCCCCCTACCCACTTAGCAACCTCTCTCATCCATGAGTTTGTTAGTGCTATAAAATCAAGAATAGTTTGACTCTTCTGATCTCTAGAGCCAAAATATTTAATGCATGACACATAGTAGGCACTTAAGTATTAGTTGATTTTAAAAGATTAAACAAAAAAAATGCTCATTTCTACTCCTGTTACAGAATTGCTTCACTCCTTTAAATGTTATTAATTGGAAAATTGTGGCTAGGCTGAAAAAGTTAATTTATTTAGGGAAAAAAAGAGGATTATTAACCCATTTAATAATATAAGAAACTATAAATAGAATGATTAAACCAATTAAGAAAACAAATTGTTTCAAGCAGGCGAGAGTCATTTAAAATTGGCGATTCATATAGAAATAATTTGTGGGCTAAGTTACAAATAACATCCCTCTACCTATTCATTAAATTAGGTCCCTGAGGATATCTATTAAGGAACACTTTGTTAGCTTGATTCATTTATCATTTGTACTTGAAATTTTCTGTGAACCAACCGTTCATTAATGCAAGGTGAAACCCACAGTTATATGCAGTTTTTTGACAAACATAAATTCTCATAAAATCTATAAGATATAATAAGAGTCTGTGAAACAAACCTAAGAGAGTTCTGGCTGATTTTTGTCACTTATTTTTTTTTTTTTTACTTTCCTTCAGACATACTCTAATCTTATTTATGCCCCAGGCAGTGAGACTTAATACAAATATCCAACATACAATCTAATGGTCTAATCTAATGTTTATCATCATTAATTACTGGCTTGACAGTAGGAGAGTATAAAAATCTAATCATAATTCATTCCTGGAGACTGTCTAGTAGCAGGATTGCCAAAGTAAATCTCCAATCTGACTGTATCTTCAACCTTCTTTTCTTAGTTGCTGGCAGCCGTGTCCTTCCACGTGGATAAGAAATCCCTCTAGAGGTGACACTGGCCATTTACTGAGAAAACACATCTTTTCTCTTTTCATGAAAGACTGCACAAATGTCACAGGGTTCAGAGGACTTAGTAACAGTGTTACTGTTTTTTATTGAGTCACTGTTAGTTTATAATATTATATCTGAGTCTATCTTCTCTTCTTGCACTTCCCAAGTTCTAGTACTACTAAAATTTATCTCCCTCTACCTCTTCCTCCTTTTCTCCTCACTCCTTTCGTCTGGAACCATTTTATTCTTACAATCTATGAGTTATTTTTGTTGTTTTTCATTAGCTTGCTTTACTTATTTATATTACACCTCCAGGGTAACCATCTGGCTCTTGCCTTCCTCAATAATTCAAAAAGAAAAAAAAAAAGGAAAGGCATTGCCATTTTAAAATAACTTCCACTTCTGTCTACATTTTTATGTGAAAGAGCTTCCTACTCAATGTCACCAATGTCCTTTTGATTATATATCATGAATTCATTTCTAAAGAGCTTTCAGGCTGTTTAGTACTGCATTTCCAATACTAAGTTATATAGTTGACAACAAAAACAATTAGAAAAATACTTTGTTTGGGTAATTATATATTAATATATATATGTTGCTGCAAAGTATTTTGCTTAACCCAGAAGAAAAATTTGTTGCAGAGTATGATCACATAAAAATGCAAACAAGTATTTAAATTTATAAGCTAAATATTTATTTATTTTTGACACATGTCAGGAAAAGAGGCATATCAAAAAGGCACTTCCAGTCCTAGAAATACATTAGAACATGAAGGTGCCACAATTACTGAGGAGTTCACTTTGGGGCAGTTAGAATGAAGAAGAAATTTTATCTGCTTAAAACATTTTTATGTTTGGGATTTTGCTGTTATAGCTAAATACATACATATTATTGACCAGTACATTGACATAATTAAAAATTATTCTGGTCTGGAAAAATATATTACACTATAATGAAATTCTTTGGAGAAAACAGAATAGTAACTTGATTAAAAGGGAGAAAAATAAATAACACTGCCAGCTGTTAAAGAACAACTTGTTCCATTATTTTGAAAATGGTAAGATTTTTTTTTAAATTTTTTTTAAAATTTTTTTAAAAAAGTTAAGACTTCCCCGGCCTCCAGGTGGCAGCCAAGGCGGCCAGACAAGGTGTGTGTGTGTGTGGGGGGGGGGGGGGTCCCTCCTGGATGGGGCCAAGCTTCCCCCCGCCCTTCCCCCTGCACTAGGGTGGGAAGGGCACAGGGTGGAGGGCGGGCAGATCCTGGCTTCCGGCTCTCTATTGATCCTTTCTTGATCTGGAGGCTAGCTCTAGCCGGTTTGGGGAGACCCCATGTAGAAGGCCTTCTCCCTAACTTGGGTGCGCTGGGAGCCTTGATAGGCCCCCAGCCGTCCCCACTTCTGCCCCCAGCCTTCAGGCCTTCCCTGGGTTCCAGCCAGAAATGGTGGGTCCTAACTTGGGGTGTGCTGAGATTTGCTCGGTTGCACTAAGTTTGTCACTGTCAATTTCTGACCAGTCTACATGTGGAAAACTGCGTGGGGGCTATTGCCCCCACGTGCACTGCATGTATTAAGAGTATTCTCTATTCTTATGTTTTGCGTATCCAGAATGTCCATTTTGTATTCTGCCCTTTCCCACACCCCTACAAAGCTCATTTTTACTCCTTAACTCTCTCACCCCCACCCCCAAACATCACTAATCCACATTACTCTTTTTAACTTCAGTACTGCACAATCCTAATCACAGACCAAAGCCATGCTTTGTGTGTAACAACCCCCAACTATTTCAAAAGACATAAAATGGACACGCATTTCTTTTGAATATTTTATGTGTTTTTTCTCTGACAGCTCTAAGTCTTACTAAATATTCTCTTATACAGTGACGATTCTAACCACTTTTTATCTTCTCTTTGTGAGCTGTTCAACAAGGAATTTTGGTGAAAGAGTCCCCCAGTTTAATGCTGCTGATTGAACCATGTCATGGGGATTGTTGAACTTGTTCTTATGGCCCCCATATGCGCCAACAACGCCACGTGGCATTGTTCCTTTTTTGCATAGGTATATTAAAATGGGAAAATACTATACATACAAATAAGATCTTATCTAATAGAGATTGGAACACACACTTGCAAAGGGACCTTACACCCTGAACATTGACAAAACGACCTGGCTCAGGCCTCAGAAGAATGGGCATCCTCCATTCACCCCTGAACCAGGGAAGCCATCCACGAAACATCCAAGTTTGTCTATAACATCACCTGGAAGCAATCCTCTACCACAGAAGACCCTACCACTGCTCAGACATTGACCTACTCAAAAGAGACTTCCCTTAACATTGAGAAGACTTAACAACAACAATGGCCTGCTTACAGGACAGGGCTCTCTGCATTGCCCTTTAATTGTGAGGTGAAACTAGAGGATGCTCCACATCCTGACTTCAATGTAGGATAATGCAGATTCCAGGATCTTTAATACAGAAACATGATACCAACAACAGAGACTATGTGAAAAATAAAAGTGTGTTGGTACTACAATGTCTTGGATTGGATGATCTAGCTTGCCTGGAGCCTAGAGTTGGTCTTATGCCAGGAAACTTCAGAGGTCGGGTCTCTTTGTATTTAGGCCAAGGTTATTCCTTTCCATGCCCCTCATATTTTGGTGGGCCTATGCAAACAACAATTGCCACTGTAACACCGTTTTTACTGTGCTCTTTTGACTCTAATCCTTAAAAAAAAAACACTTAAACTTTTGAGGTTAACTTAAACTAATATGCATGTACATGGAAATGTTAAAAAATACTATACCTCTAATGTCTAAGGAGTTACATAAGTTTTATGGCTTTAGATTGGCCTTGTCTGCTGCTAAGAAATATTATAATGTATTACAATCTGGGGACTTGAGGGACAAAGTAATTGTACATGGATTCTGTTTTATTTATCTTAATGTTCTTTGGCTGAAAGTTCAAAGTTAAGATATCAGCAAGGGGACTTCTTCTGAGAATTATGTGATTGTCCTTCCACTGTAACTTTACCTTGTCCTCTTTCTTTGCATCTTTGTTCTCATAATTAAAAATAAAAAAATTAAAAAAAAAAGTTGACTTTTCCTGATTTACAGGATTACAACTTAACTGACTAAGCAAATCTTAGTGCCATGTGCATGCTCTGTTGTGTAGGAAAGCCGAGGAAGGCCTCTTGGGGCAGTCAACAGTCTGGCATGAGATGCTATTTGAACTCTGCACTACCAGGGGTTCCCTAGGGCCCACCACAGTGGTGCCTCAGGCCACTAGGGCTGCACTAGAGTGAAATGAGGTGAGCTGCATACAAGACACACACCTTAACCCCTGCAGTCTCTATCTGGAATGGCACCAGCTGACTTAGAAAAAAAAATAACATTAATTGTTAATTAACTGTTAATCTTTCCACTTTCATCCAAACATTCTGCTTCCGGTAACAAGAATTTCAATAGAAAAGTTATGCATGCAGAAAACAGGAGGACGGCCACTAGAGGGAGCCCAAGTGTTTTTTTTCTGAAAACATTAGAAAAGAACAAAAAAGGAAGAAAACATACAATACAAAGTTAGGGGAATGTTAGAAGGGGTAAAGCAAAGAAGCAGTAGGAATAGGAAAGGGTGGGGAGGTGAAGAGGAAGAAAGGAGGGATCATTACCTGTTCTTGTGCTAGTGATTTAAATGACTAACTTGTCATTTAAGGAGACACTTGGTACAAATTCCTTTACTAAGCATAATTACCTAAGTATGCAGCGATGCTTTGTCACGCTTCAGAGGAGAATTATTAGTCAAACATAGTATTTTTAAGAGCTCACATACCCTACAACTAGAAGATCCAGGATGGACTGCGGTGATAGTATCCATGATCCTCTGCTGGACCCCCAACAAGCAAGGCATCTCCTCTAGCTTATCTTCTTCCTGCTCTTACCCTCCATCCAGCTCCATCCTAGTCCAGTCAACACTGGGTGTGGTTTCCTCACTTTGTTTGGAATTCTGAGATCAAATTACAGCACTGAGAGAGCCCTTGCCATGCAAGACTCCAGAGGCTTTTGATCCCTCGGGCTGAGCCAAAATATCTGAACATTAAAATGAATGACTTTCTATTTGTTACCCTATGTCTTCCCAGAACTCCAAAGGTGATCAAGTCCAAATTGGATGCAGGAGAGTCTCTATCAGGCCAGCCCCAGCCCTCAGGTACTTTAGCTAATCTTAGGGATGTGCCCAGATTGCAACAACGTCCCAGGGCGCAAATTACAGATCAGGGTTTGATTTTGTTTAGATTAAGCTCCAGGGAGACTTAACATGCTTTATATTTGTAAGCAGTGCCCAGTTTTGGATTGTCCCTGGTATTTTATCTAATTTCTCTCTCTCTCAATTCCAGTTATGGGATAAGAGAGGGGGCCACCATTTTCTCAGTGAGAACACTGAAACTCACAGAGGTGAGTGATTTGCTCATTGTCCCTGGCTACTAAGTATGAAGGGTAGACTCATGACATGCTCCAGGGACTAAGCCTATATGAAGAATGAGTACTGAATAGTCATCCAAATGTCCTTTGAAAAACAGTCATACCACTGTCCTTAGAAAAAGAAAATTATGGCCTTCTTTTCCCTCAAGCGAGTAAAGAGTATAAAGAATAACATATAATAACATAACATAGATAACACATGGAGAATAATAAGACATAACATGACCTAATGATGTCCAGTCATTTCCTGGTTGTTTTTCTGAACTTCATCAAGTCTGGGATTTTTATCATGGATAAAAACAATTTACACAAACATCAAATTCCACAAGGATTCAGGACCTTTGCTCAAGATCACTAGACTTCATATGTTTAGGGTTTTTTTTTTTATTTTGTTTTGGGGGCTACACCTGGCAGTACTTAGTATTTATTCTTGGCCTCTGCACTCAAGGATTACTCCTACCTGGAATTAGAGAACCAAATATGATGCCAGGAATCATACTTTGGTCAGCTGCATGCAGACCAACTGCCCTACCCACTGTATCATAACTCCAGTCCTGCACATGGCTCTTGATACCCTAAAAATGGAATCAGAGATATTCTAAGGAAACTTAGCCAAGATCGAGCCTTGTAGGGGAAGGGCTATCGTGCATTCATTCTACAAAAAACAGAATAAAATTGAAAAGTATCCTGATGGACAGAGGGAAAAAATGGGCAAAATTTGGCAGAGTAATTGACTCCTTCCTGAGTGATGTGGAGAAATGTAGAAAGGCCAGTCCTGGGAACAGGAAATCCTGACTGAATGTTCTAGCAGAAATTGAGCTAATGATGGAATGACTAGTGGGCTTCGAGGATATCAGAAAATATGATATTGGGAGGTACAAATGCAGGGAAAATAGGACAAATTATCTGTCAACATTCAAAAACTGATCAAAGTTTAGAAGAGAAGAATTGTGGTTTTGTTGGAACTCTGAAATGTCTGGAGCTAGGGTGCTAGATTTTTGAAACTTTAAAAGGAATCCTAGAAAACCTGTGATCAAAACAAAGATCTTGATTTGAGGTCTTATTACATGAGTCACAAAAGACAAAAGACAAGCTCTGGTTCTCTGTGGCTCTGTTCCTGCAGTGTCCTCTTTCCTTCCATCACCATCTGGGAACACCTGGCTTCAATCAAGAATGCAGGTTATTTCTCCTTTGTAATTTCTCCTGTCCTGAGCTCCCTTTTTTCCCCCACCCCCCACAGAAACGTGTGTGTCTTCTGAAAGCACCTACTAGTTACCTGCAGAGGGTGACAGGAAAACCCAATGCAGGAACTGTGATGGGGATCAGAGGAGAAAGAATGATCCCTAATTCAACCACCTTCACATGGCTAGGGTTTGACAGGCCTGTAGCTCAAGACTAAAAAGCTTTTGAGTTCAGAATCTCATCCATTCTCTTGTGCCATCAACTATACTTGGAGGTTTTAGTTTGTCCCATCTGTAGGGTACCACTACATGCACAAAAAAGCCTTGTATTTTAGTGATTCTCAGAACCTCTCCCTGGGTCCAGGATCAATCTATGCAGCCCACTTAAAACGAAGGTTTTCCAACAAACAGCCTGTGCTACTGGTGTTTCAGAGGTATTCTTCGAAGGAAAGTAGAAAACACAAAACTAAGTTGAGGGAAAGAGAATTTAAACATTTTCAAATACCGATATAAAGATTTTGAACCATCGTCAGACAATATTATCAAAGATGATTTGACAATTTATTTGTTATGAAAATAATGAAGACTGAAAGTAACTGAATATATATTTATATAGACATACATTTATATGTGTATTCATGTGTATTTAGCCATATGTACATCATCTATCTTCAATGTGACTTTCCTTAAAAATAAACAGAATGACTAAATATCTTAATAACTGTGGGTCTGAGAGAGCCTTTCCACATAGAATTGTTATTAGAACAGAATCTAAATCCTAAATGACATGTAATCACAAGATTACTTCATCCAATCTGAGTACACTACAATTTTTTCTCCCAAACCTAAAGACATATTTGCAAATAATTGGGTTTCAATTTCTGAAAACAAGGACAATAACAATTCAAATGCAGCACACCTAAATGATTCTATGTATTTTTATTTTCATAGCCATACGAGATAATCTGCAAGCAGCTCAGAGTTACTGATGATCAACGTAATTGCCTGCAGTATGGGATAAAGCATTTCTGAAAGCAGCGTTACATTCTCCTTAAATCTGGAATCAGCAACACAGGATATTACTATCAACGTGATATTGTTTCCTTGCCCCTGCCACCACTGAGTATTTTGCACCAACACAGAATACTATCACTTCAAGACCATGCTAGTTTTTAAAGTGAGAATTAGAAGAACCTACTGGCTAGAGAGATGGGGGAATCGATTATCTCACTTTATTATGATTTGGAACTATTAAGCTCTGTATCTTGGTTCTCTGTGATACCTTACTGACACCAAATTCTAGTTATAGAAAAATGAAGAAAAGCCATTCTAAACTGAATATGGGTTATTACTTGCTATTAGCTCTACAAGGCCATAAAATAAAAATTTTCATTTCAAAAAAGAATTGCTTGAAAATGTAGAGAAGCCAAAATAACAACATTGAATCACAAAACATAAGCACAACATTGTAAAATGCACCTTAATTGTATTAATGAGACACTATTGAATACACACCAATATGTACTTTGTCAGCCAGCAAATATACAAAAGCAGATTGTGGGAACACTGCAGAGAGTGAGCAGAGGCAAAACAACCCCAGGTTTGCAGGACAACAGCAGGACCAGGCTTTGAGAGTTCTGCCTGCATCTGCTACTTGCTCGTTAAATGAAGGGCAAGTGCCCATCATCTTAAAACATCAATCAACACCCATTGACTCCTGGCAGAAGCTGATGAGAGAAAAGGAGGCAAGAAACTCTCAGAGTACAGGAATGGACGGAATTAAAAAAAAAAAAAAAAGCAGCAAGAGAGCCAGCAAGGGCATTCCACCACCCCACCCCCACCCCCCTGTCAAATGAGTAACTCACAAACACAAAAACAAACATTTCTTCCAAAACTTGAGAGCTGAAGTTGTCCTTGGCACCTTCGGCATTAAGTCCCTGGTGTTTTCCAGACAGTGAGGCAGAGGAAGTGCTGGCTCCCGAGTTACCCCGAGGGAGGTCAGCCAGAGGAGCCAGTATTTACACACCACACAGCACGCAGCAAGGCTGCATCTAATCTTCACTTAGAAGATAGGCAATTTGTCCTTCACAATTGCAAGGGGGAAAGCTCAGGGTTTTCTGTCTTTAGCCTTCGGTTGGTTTATTGTCCTATAGAGCTCAGTGCCCTCAGCCTCTCTGTGGCTTTGAGTGAGGACAGTATTGGCTTCTTACACCATTCCCCTTCTGGAATGGAGCCCAGCTGCCAGGGGTCACCCTGTGAACTTTGACCAAGATAGTCTTGAAAGTTCTAGATGTAGCTAGTTTTAATTTCTATTAATTTAATTGAGTTTCAGTCATAGAATGTTGCAATACCCATTCATCCTTTCACCAGTATACACTTGCTGTCACCAATGACCCAGTTATCTACCGCCTCTACACTTCACCCACATGCAAGACAAATGCCCTACCCACTCTTCTATTGTTCCAGCCCCTCTGTTTTGTTTTAATCTAAATATATTTGAAAACCCTGCTTTAAAAACCTAGCTACACCCAGGTCTAGATGTAGGTAGGTTTTAAAGTAGAATTAAAAAGATAACGACTGGGCCTGGAGAGATAGCACAGCGGTGTTTGCCTTGCAAGCAGCCGATCCAGGACCAAAGGTGGTTGGTTCGAATTCCGGTGTCCCATATGGTCCCCCATGCCTGCCAGGAGCTATTTCTGAGCAGACAGCCAGGAGTAACCCCTGAGCAACGCCGGGTGTGGCCCAAAAAACAAACAAACAAACAAAAGATAACAACTACAAAAAAACTTGTAATGTTTAACAATGTTTAACTCAATGTTAAACATTGGTTTGAATTCAGTGGGTTTTCTAAAGCCAGTTTTAAAAGATTTGGTAGGATTTTATAAGGAAGCTAGCACTGAGGGCATTCAGAATCATCTCCAGATTTTGAGTTTGTATAAGGAAGTACACTTTGCTTTATAAAAAAAAAAAGTCTCAAAACCATAGCCAGTCTGTCAGACTTGAATAAGATGTTATTTCATAGGTGGGATTTATCCTAATTTTTTTCTTTAACCTTAAAAAAATTTTAAAGAGTACCTATTGAAATGCTATTATTTCTCCTAAAAATTCCTAAATTTCCTGACTTAGTAGAATTCTATTACCTCATCATTAATGAGAATTCCAGAAACTTTGTTAATCATTTCCTTGCCATCTGCTATTTAAAACATCAGGTTTGGGTGAGGGGAGGAGGGTCAGTGATAGTACAAGTATAAGTGCTTGCCTTGTTTTCCACTGACCCTGGCTTAAACTCCTAGCACTACCAAAGAGCACTTCTAAGCAGAGAGCTTGGACAGATCCTGAGCACCACCAGGTGTGGCCCAAAATCCAAAAAGAAAAAGAATGTCATGTCTTTGGCAAGAATGTAGCTCAGAGATAAAAGGGCTAGGGTTAGGATCAGTGTTAGGGTTAGATGAGTTAGGGTTAGAACAAGACCTATGAACAAAAACCCAATAACAAAAGTACTAAAAAAATACCTCCAAAACGGATGTCATTATAAATAATTTTCAAAATTATTTTTCATATAAATGATGCATGATTTTTCTAAAAGCATAAAACATCTACTTCAAGTAATTCATTAAAACAAAATTTTTTGTTGTTGTTTTGGGGCCACACCTGGCAGCACTCAGGGGTCATTCCTAGCAGTGCTGAGGGGACCATATGGGATGGTGGGGATAGAACCCGGGTTCACCATGTGCAAAGCAAATGTCCTCCCTGATGTGATACCACTCTGGCCCTAAAATAATTTTTGTTTTGAATTTGTGTGTGGGGGGGAGGTGGAGCTGCACCCAGTGGTGCTCAGGATTTACTTACAGTTCAGCAATCAGAGATCACTTCAGGTACCAAATGTTGTACGTGGATCAAACAGAGTTGGCTGCATGCAAAGAAAGTACTTTATCTACTCTACTATCTCTCTGGCCCTGTCATCTTTTTGAAATGAGACTACAAAATAGTCTTACCATTTTACAAAAAAATGTTCTATTTGATAATATTGGCCCTCTGGTGCTTGGGACATTTTTGAGCTCTAAATTGATAGCATTTTATACTATTAATTATCCTTCCATATTTAATAAGAAGTTTGCTAATCACACAATCAGTACTATAGCTATAAAGTCAAAAAAAGAGAAGGCTTCCAATGAACCTTTTGAAAACAAGAAGTTCATAAAAAATAAATACAATTATTTGGTAATATCTTTATGAGTATTTTATGAGTATTTTCCATACTGAGAAAAAAGAGTATAACATTTGCAAAGTACTAAACCCCAGAGCAGTTGCTTCTCAAGTGAACAGAACATAATAGCCAACCACAATCTATGTAAGAAGCAAAAAATTTACATCAGCTCCTTTCTTCATAGGACAAGTTTTATATTTAATCATAAAGTATTCTGATACTTATCAATTTGAACTGTGTTAAACATGGTTGGTCAGTTCTATCATGTATTGACAATGAAAAAAAAACGGACTTCCATAGGTCTGAAAAAAAATTTTTTTGTTTTGTTTTTGGATCACACCCAGCAGAAGTGCTCAGGGATTATTCTTGGCTCTTCCCCTGGTGAGGAAGCTCTGGGCCCCTTTTATAGTTTTGCTTTGACTAATATGTGCATTATTTGTTGGGAAGTACTTTGGGACACCCATGTCCAACATCATGACAGGCTATGCTTTGCTGATTTAGACTTAGGCCCTCATTTATTAAACTTATATAAATGGGGGTTCAGAAATCGCTCCTGGCTGGCTTGGGGGACCATATGGGATTCCGGGATTTGAATTACCATCTGTCCTGGGTCTGCTGTGTGCAAGACAAATGCCCTACCACTGTGCTATCTCTCCAGCCCCAGAGAAAAGAATTTCTTAGGGCTGGGTTTGCAGCTGAAACGGCTGAAGTGCATGTGGTACATGTGAGATTCCAGAGTTTGGTCCTCACAACCACATGGTTTCCTCCAATCACCACAAGGTATGTCTCCTCTCTCAAAATTTTTGTTTTTAAAGCCAGAAATAATCACAACCCTATCAAAATAACCTACTTGCTTTATTGACTCAGTGGTTGTTTTTCTGGTAATTTTACTAACTGCTTTAGAGATTGAAGAATTGTGTCATTGGATGTACATGGAGTCTATCATGCTGAGTGAAATCAGTCAGAGGGAGAGAGAGAGAGAGACGCAAAACTCATCTATGGGTTTTAATAAAAATAAAAGTCATTTTTGCAACAATCCTTAGAGACAATGAGAGGAGGGCTGGAACTTTCAGCTCACTTTATGAAGCTCACCACAAAGAGTGATGAGTGCAGTTATAGAAATAACTACACTGAGAACTACCATAATCATGTGAATGAATGAGGGAACTGGAAAGCCTGTCTAGAGTACAGGTGGGGGTGGGATGGGATGGAGTGAGATTTGGGACATTGGTGGTGGGAATGTTGCACTGGTGAAGGGGGGTGCTCTTTACATGACTGAAACCTAATCACAATCATATTTGTAATCAAGATGTTTAAATAAAGGAAAAAAAAGAAAAGAAAAAGAATTGTGTCATCTAAAATTAAATTATGTCCCTATCAATAACAGTCAATTGTCAAACAAAATAATCCAGCAAATTAACCACCAGTCCATTTGTTTCTATAAAAGTGCAATTTATGAAGAAAATTCCCTCTATGCAAAGTAAGTCTGGGTCTGGAGATAAGATATAGTTGACAAGGCAGCTAAAAACACCACTTACTGATGTCTGCATATTTGATTAAAAGTTAAACATGGTGATTAACAAAATCAAGAGTAGGAGCTAAAAGAGAAGATATTCTTCCACAGAGAATCTGTTTGGACACTGAAACAATAATAGTCTATGTTCTTTTATTTCAGTCCCCAGCCATATTATTGCTATTTAGAAACATAAAAGAAATATAATATTGCCGAGTATGTAGTTAAAGAAGGTAAAAGATAAAAGAAGTCATCATAGTACAATTCTCATAAAAGAAAACTTTCAATTAACACCACTTTAAGGCTCTGAGCTCCCTTTTATCTTTCTAGGGTTGTAAGTCTCCTCTTGAATGTCTTTCATCTCATTTGCTTTCCTTTTCCAAAAGCAGTGGAGAGCTTTCCTACCAGCACCAGGCGATGCTATGTCCATGTTCTTTGCTGAGAGAAGGAAAAAGAGGATTGATCTTTCTATTGGCCCAAGTCTATGATACAGAATGGCCCAAACCAATATAAATATGCAGTCACTATGGACTAAAACTGGGAAGAAGACAGGTGGGCCAGCCACCAGAACCTCCTAGGCAACATGCTACTAATTGCTTATGATACCTAACTTGCTGCAAACTTCAAATTCTGACTTTGTCCAAAAGTGAAGCTACCTAATGACAGCTGTTGTACTCTTCCCAGAACACAGTGTCTATCATCCTGCTGTGGAGGTACCCAACACAAAGGTCACTGGGTGCCTAAGATCCACAGATCTTCCTTTTGAAGCAGGAACATGTTTCCACCTCCTAGGGCTAAGCTATTTTGTGTGTCTCTCCACATTCCTTAGAGTCCCCTGGTGAGGAAGCTCCGGGCCCCTTTTATAGTTTTGCTTTGTTGGGAAGTGCTTTGGGACACCTGTGTTCAACATCATGGCAAGATATGCTTTGCTGATTTAGACTGAGGCCTGAATTTATTAAACTTACATAAAAGGGTGTTATGAAATTGGGGATCATGAAAAATGCCTTCAATTATTTTGTAATTTATTATCAGTAAATGCTTTATTTGTATGCCTTTTGAATTTACCTTTTAAATTTTTACTCAGTTGTGTAAAAATTTTCTTGAACCAAAAACAGATCACAAGAGGGAAAAGTTTATGTAGTGTTGCTTTTGGGCAGCTTCTTCATGAGCTTGATTCATTAGAGTTTTATGCAACACCCAAAAGATTGTGGGGTTTGTTCACTTATTTATTTATTTATTTATTTATTTATTTATTTATTTATTTATTTATTTATTTATTTATTAAAGCAAAAGAACAATGGAAAAGTTCATTGAAGAAAGGCATTTTAAAGATGAACCATAAAAGGCAAAGGGACAGCTACTTTAAAAAGGGTAGGGCATTTTTCAAAGAGAAAAAAATAGTTAGAAAGTGCTACAAGGCTTGAAAAAATAATAATTACAATAATAGTCATAACATTTACTGAACCCTGTTGTTCTAATCTCTGTGCTTGGCACAGATGAGCTCATTCAATATTCATAATGGCCTTTTAGGGGCACCATGACAAACATCCATATTTTAAAGATGAGGTTGGGCTCTTTAAAGATGACAAGTAATTCTTTTAGGCCCTACTGCTAGGAACTGAAATACTCTAATGATCCCAGGAAGCAAAATTTTGCTGGAACATTTGAAATGACTCTATGAGTTCTTCAACCAAACCAACAGTGATACAGCCATGTGCCACAATTTCCAAACGGACCTTTAAAGCCAACAATAAAAGGATGATTTAGAGGCTGGAGCAATAGCACAGCGGGTAGGGTATTTGCCTTGCATGCAGTTGACCCGGGTTTGAACCTATATGAATCCTATATGGTCCAGTAAGCTTGCCAGGGGTAATTTTTGAGTGCAGAGCCAGCCATAACCCCTGAGCACCACCAGGTGTGGCCCCAAAACCAAAAACAACAACAACAAAAAAAATAGAGGACGATTTAAAGAAAGCCTCTGAACAGGAACACAGACATAATCTGAATGTAAGTAAAAGGATGATTGTGTCCACAGACAAAGGAATAGAAACAGAGAAGGGAGGATCAGCTATCCTGTGATGTTGTCACTTGGGCAGATCAGGGAATCCAATGACAACGCAATTCATCATTAGAAAACCACCAAGCACCTCCTAAACTGTCATTGAAAAGCCACTAAGCACCTTTCATGTTGTTGAAAGTTAGACTCTAGTTAGTCTGCTTAATCTCATTATCTCATTAATCACTATTTAATTAATCATTAATATCATTATTAACCCTTTATGTTGTTGTTGAAAGTTAGATTCCAGTTACTCTAATATCATTACTTTGATTTTCATGGAAAGATGAGGCTCCTATACAGTGGGCTTCACAACTGTTTCTTGGAGAACATTTTTTTCTGAAAGTTTCTACTCTTTGTAGTAGAACAATTAATTGTTTGATTTCTTCAAAGAGAAATACTGGCTTTAACAAACGTGGGTATGATTAAGTATATTCATAAACTACCTGAATTTCTTACCAAGGAAAACCAACTCATTTTCTATATGTTGTTATTCTAGTGATTTGTTTTACTGTCACATATGAAAAAAAAAGAAAAAAGAAGTCACTGGCTTCAAGAACATTTCTCCAGAGTGATTACTATCAAGGACATCTGACCATGTCAGAGCAATCAACTTTCTACCCTGTATATTTCAAAGTGACTCACCAAAGATGCCAGAATAAGATTAGAAAAATATTTATGGTTCTGTTGAATGTGTGGAAAACAAATCTTTGCTGTTAGGTCATCATGATTATTTTTTACATTATGACAATTTTTAGAAGTTAGGCAGAGAGATAGCTACTCACATTCTCCTTGTCAGGAATCCCTACAAGAAGAAAAAGAGAAAAATATTATAAATTTTAGGATCTAATCAGTAAATTGGATCTAAAATACTTTGTTAAACCAAGCCATGTGAAATTCTAGTATCTTTAACTTGTATTTCCATAAAAATATACATAATCCTTTTAGAAAAATACAAAATATATACTATTATTTTGGCTGACATGGCAAGTGTGGGCATACTAGAATGCCATATCTTAAGCAAGTTTAATGCACCTTTTCCACCCCACCATAAATGCCCAGTGAACTTATACTCAGGATACAAAAGCAGACATGATATTATTGTGATGATTATTGGTGGCACTGGAGCTCAAATAAGTTTATTTATGTAAAGCATCTCTCCCAGCCCTCACAGGACATTACGTGTGTTTAATGTGTTTCTATGTGTGTGTATGTATCTTACATTGAATCACAGGGATAGTTGGAGATGGTTTGCAATGTGAAAATACAGTCTGCATAAATTCTAAGCAAATAGGGAAATTCTGAGCTTAATAAGAGGACATCTAGGATTTACAACATTGGAACTAAAATAAGAGAATGTCATCCTCCATTGGATGAAGAAGGGATAAGAGTGATAGAAGCTATTCAGGAAATCCCTAATTGAGTCAATCAAACTGGGCTAAGATATATACAAACACAAAGCTCAAGCAGAAAGAAGCAGGGAAAAGGAAATCTGTCCTCTCAAATAGCAAGTAGTCATGGAGATGTTTTTTAAAATTTCCAGATTTGTCAGAAAGAGCACTCTGATATATTTCTGTTAGGTCTAATGAATTGCATCATCATCTTTCTGTTTTCACATCCATCTACTCATTCATTTACATTTCTATCCATCTGCCCCTTCCTTTCTCCTTACTTCCTTTCATCTCTCTCCTCCTCCCTCCATCCATTCATTTCTGTATGCCCCTCACCAACCAGCAAACTAGCCAAATGCCAGCCAGTTATTCAACAATTATTTAAAAGGACTGGAGTTGGTTGTATGAGGAAATACAGGGTATGAAGAATTGTTTAACAAAATAAATATATTTGAACAAATCACTGTATCTTACTAGATAAAAGTGTGTCTGTAAAGAAAAGGCGATCTGAGACCATAAGAACTTGAAAGTTGGGCTAACTTCACCTTTCATGGCAGGCTATGGACAATCATGAAAAGGTTTACAATACAGTGATAATCACGAATGGGCAGAAAGGGACTGCTCAAAATGGAAATATATTTAAGACATAAAAATCTGAGCATGGCACAGTACTTCAATGAAGTCCAGTTTGAGCCATTAGCCACAGACATCCAGCTGGGGAAATTTAAATATGGACTGGGTATTAAGCCTTATTAAGAAAAATAAAATAGTTATTAGGTGGATAATAAAGTAACTATACACTCAAAGGTCTTTTTTCCTCTGAGATGGGGATGGGGCAGGACACTGGGACCACAACTGGCAACATTCAGAGACTACTCTGGTTCTATGCTCAGGGATTAAAATTGGGCCTTCCATATAGAAAACATCCCTACAATTCACTGAGAGCTCAATTATATGCTCTTCTCTCACTCTCTCTCTTTCTCTCTCTCTTTCTCCCTTTCCCTCTCCCTTACTCTCTCTTTGACCCAGAAGTCTTTATTTTTACTAAAACCTGATGTATAATATATACTAAATATGCCTAAAAGAAGAAAATATGCTAAGTTATTAATACAAAACAAATATTAAGTTTAAAATCAACATTACACTTTTGGTGGACTCCCAAGCAATGCTCAGGGCATCTAGAGGTTGTGCTGGCAATTCTTGGACAACTGAGCCACTAGTTCAACACAGGGATCTCAGGAAGCAATATTGCTCATGTACTGCAGTGCTGAAGATCCCTCACCATCCCTGGGGTGTGTTTGGCAATGCTCTGGAGACCATTTGGTGCCAGAAATGGAACACAGGTCAGATGCATTCCAGGAATGTGTCCTAACTGTTATACTATTTCCTGGCCCCAATGCATGCACATTAAAGAATGACTATATTCCTTATATTGAAGTGATAAAAATATGGGTGCTTACTATAGAAATATGAAATAATTTTTTCATGATAAAATTGGAAATTTTAACAGTTCTGTGTTAGTCAGGTGTAGGACTGACTACGATTTCTACCTGTGGTCAAGAATATTGGAACCCTTGGCCTACAGCTTACAGGGAGGGCATACAGAAAGGAAAATACAAACACTAAAACGTTAGTGGTTGACACAGACAATGATCAACTCCTGGGTGAGGAAGCAAAAGAAAGAAGGTCCATGAGTGAGAATTAGAGCTGGGATGGGAGAAAAAAATGCCAGAAATGCAGATGTGACTTTGTTGAGGAGGGATCATCTTTGTGAGAATCAGCCCATGTCTCAGTTTCAGTTTTCATCAAAAGGTGTGCTGAGGGGATGACAACCAGAAAGTCTCTGGAAATTCATTATACATTTGTAAAGTTCAAAAGGAGCTAGTGGTTTTGGAAGTTTAGGAATCATCTTAGAGAAAGGATTCCATGATGGTGGGACAAGAATAGATAAAGAAAAGGAAAAAGGAAACCGGCCCTAAGCTAGACTGGAGTCACTTTAAAGTTTTGGAGTGATGTGAAGAAGTAACTGCAAAAGGATTAGGAAGTGAATAACCAGAGATATGGGAGCAGATCAGTATAATCCAGAGCCAGGAACAGTAGGGGAGAAGAAACAAAGAGGGCCTTGGCCAAGGCCTGGGATGACCATGGGGAATGAGAGTAAGTAAGTCTGATTCTGGGCTCATCCCTGAAAACTTCACATTTGATTTGAGTCAGAAACTTTTGGGCAACTCTGAGGACAACTCTGAGAAGGAATCACTAGGAAATATGAAGGCTCATGTCATGTGTGTGCCTAACTGCATGCCTGGCATCTTCTTGGCACCTGGACACTTAACAAGTTTAGTGTCTTTAAATCCTCACCATACTGCTCTAAAGAAATGGAGACACTGGGACTCAGGGCTTCTATTGGAGGTCACACAGCTGAAATTTCTACTTGGGGACCCCTTATGATCAGTCACACAGGAATTAGGCAGAAGAAAAAATGAAGACTAGAGTGGGAAGGAGAGGAAAGAATGACTTGTCTTGTGAAGGGAGGAGTGACATACAGCACAGCTCAGAAGGAAAGAAGAGGGAGGATGCCCACATTAAGTGAAGAGCAGGTCAGCAGGAGAAAGCCACAATGCTAAAAGGGAGAGTGACACTCTAGGAGTAAAGGAAAGCTTCTTTACTCTGAAGATGCCTGAAGAGGAAGCACTTCTAGCTCCATCACTGAGCTCAAGAGTGGCAGCTTCCAAGTCCAGGCACTGGGTACAGGTGTAATAGCTGAGCAGAGGCTTCAGGGCTGCCTTGAGCAAGGGAAAAGAGTGAGCACTTGAACAGATGCTGCTGACAAGCAGAAAGAGCTGCACTGACTTGGGCACTCCAGGATGCACCCAGAGGGAAAACTGCTCCTTTTTGGAT
Organism: Suncus etruscus; assembly: GCF_024139225.1. NCBI lineage: Eukaryota > Metazoa > Chordata > Mammalia > Eulipotyphla > Soricidae > Suncus > Suncus etruscus. The sequence continues at coordinate 93,675,032 of NC_064852.1, forward strand.
AAGCCAGACTCTAGTTCTTTGAAAAAGATATGGGATGTGCACAGGCCATGATTTCAGAAAAATTAATTCTAGCTCATCCAGGCATCGTTCCTGGACTAATAGTATCAAAAAAGCCAAAAGGTGGGGCTCTGGGGGGGGACATTATGATGTCCTGAAGTGACCAAGACAAACACTGTTCTTGATTCTCTTTCTACAAGCACCCAGAAATGACAGGACTGCACCCTGGAGAAAGATGCCCTGAGAAATCATTCTAAATAAACTGAAGTGTCAACTTTTCTCTCCCAGCTAAGACCACAGAATGAAACAACACTAACAATTTTTCTTAAATAACTGAAGTGTGGTCCAGAAAGAGACTACAATGAGTAGGACGCTTGCCTTGTACATGGCTGACAAGTTTTGATACCCACATGTCTTATGGCATTCCCCAGCCCACCCAGAAAAGCAAACAAAAGAAAAAAAATTCAAGTGTGGGCTGGCAGGTTTGTTTATTCACAAAAACCTGGAAGCTGATTCTGTCAGGCTGGTGTAGGAACTGTTTTTGGATCACATGAAAACACACTTCACACGTCAAAGTTTGCAAGACAGAATGTTCCCGTTTTGCACTTACTGTCGTTGTTAGAGCCCGTTTCCATAACACCATAAGGAGGAGCCAGGAGTCCTGCCATATACTGTCGGTATTTCTGAAAGACAAGATTGTACACTCAGCATACAGATATTTACTCACTCAGTGCGTTCATTTATTGGCAAGTTAGGATGCAGAATCACAAGATGTCAGGAAGATGGGAATCTGGCATTTACAGAGCCGTGAAAGATGCTACGGTCTGTAAGGACGCTGTGTTCTCCTGGTCGAGGAGAGTCTTTCTGCATCTGTGGCTCATTAGCCCACTTGCAGGGCTCTTACCTGCCCTCTTCCTCCTACCCTGCTTCTCACTCCTGCCAACACATGCTCAGGCAAAGACACTTGGAGTTCAGGGAGTTGAAAAGAAATGTGCCACCTTCTTACTAGGTGAATGGCACTGAATCAGCTTTCTTTCAAAGCCAACAGAAACACACATCTAAAACACGTCAGTTTCAAAGAAGTTGATTCACTTCCATTTTCTTACTCTCTTTTAAATTCTGTACACCTGCCCGTTATTTGACCTCCAAGGAATCAGTGGTGTGTTGTCAAATGAAAGAGTTTGGCTCCACTTGGAACTATTTGGAATCCCCCAGAATTGTACCCTCCCTCCCCACGGCTTTGAGTCCAGGCACGCTATAAGATTAGGGTTCAGTGGAGTATTTGTTCCTGGAGTCTGTGCTGGGGCAGTGGTTACAGGGGGGTAGCCAAAAAAGCAATCTCAAGCATCCAATGATGGATAAGTGACATTTGTGTAGAAGGGTATATGAATCTCAGACCTCGTCTCCTCTCAGGTAAGAAAGGCAGCTTCTTCCCATTCAGATTGAAAACTAGGCAATTTTATTTATTGCCTGGTGTCATGTATATTTATGGTTACAGTGATAATGACACATAAGTGTTCCACAGCACCAAAGGAATCAACGTTCTATCATAACTATGGGTAACACGAGCGTCAGCAGAAAAGACTTCATCCGTAGCAATGGGCAGCTGTCTGCACACAGTATTCGAGAAACCATCTGGCCCATTTGGTAGATGTGAATGGTGTTTGTAAGGGAACATTGACGATTTCTCAAAAGAGCCTTCTTCTAGTCAAGATGTAACTAGCTATTTTTTTTATCATTTTTTTCCTTTTCATTTTGAAGCAACTGTGCTAACACCTGCTTACAAACATTAACTCATGATTTTTCTCTGCTTCCAAGTTAACCATCCACTCAACCCTACCTAGGGGCACTCTATTCCCTTGAATTATAATGATTACTTTGATAACATCCCAATTCTGATTCTTTTTTTCTTGCTGACATGTCTGCCCTTCTTTTTTTTTTTCTTTTCTTTTTTTTGGTCGGGGGCACACACAAAGGCGTTCAAGGGTTACTCCTGGCTCTGCACTCAGAAATCACTCCTAGCAGGCTCAGGGGACCATATGGGATATTGGAAATCGAACCCATGTCCATGCTGGGTCAGCCATGTGCAAAGTAAAAGCCCTATCACTATGCTATCTCTCTGGTCCCTGCCCTTTCTTCTTTTTTTTTTTTTTTTTTTTTTTTTGGTTTTTGGTTTTTGGGCCATACCCGGCGATGCTCAGGGGTTACTCCTGGCTGTCTGCTCAGAAATAGCTCCTGGCAGGCACGGGGGACCATATGGGACACCGGGATTCGAACCAACCGCCTTAGGTCCTGGATCGGCTGCTTGCATGGCAAACACCGTTGTGCTATCTCTCCGGGCCCTGCCCTTTCTTCTTATGTGTGAACACTGATGAAGCACATTACTGGGGCTAGTGAACTCTGCATGTTTACAGTCTCCTCATGGTGTCTAGGTGATGCTCAAACAGGTTATTTCACCTCTCTCCAACAGTCTCTGAGCTATTCCTCCTACTGTGAGCAACTCGCTACCAGGTTCAAATAAATAATTTGAATAAATAATTGCACTAATAATACCTGCTTAAGAAGTGGTTGTGCTTGGCTGAAAGTATTGTTTTGGAAGCTACAGGTTCTGTGTCAAGCACATTTGAATCAGTTCTCTTGAGTTCTGTGGACACACTTCCCTGACCTCGCATTAAAGGGATCTGTCCTTTCTCCAAGGCTCCAGCACTTGAACTACTGCTCCATCATAAGCACTTAATATGGCAATGCTTGTGGGGAGAGCAAACAGAGTGGCATTTGGGGAGCAGAGTGTGAGATGGATTTCAGGATGTGTTGCATCAAGATACTGCTCTGGCAGGGCTCAGTGCCAAGAACAGACAGGTCTCTCTGGCCTGGGAAGCAACTATACCTGTGTTACCACAATTGATCGTAACAGGGATTTTACAGTTATCTGATGAACTTCAGGATTTTTAAGGGTGATTTTTCTTTTTTTTTTTTTGTTTTTTTTTTTTGTTTTTTTTTGTTTTTTTAATTTTTATTTTGATCATAGTGGTTTACATAGTGTTGACAATAATATTTTAGGTAACAATTAATTTTTTTTTCACGTTTTTACAAGTTTATTTGATTGAATTTGAGCCAAGAGGGTATGAACTATGCATTAAGAGTCCAAGTTAGACTGCCGAATATGTGCCAGTTCACTCTTTCTTTTTTTTTTTTTTTTTTAATTTTTTTTTTATTTAAACACCTTGATTACATACATGATTGTGTTTGGGTTTCAGTCATAAAAGGAACACCACCCATCACCAGTGCAACATTCCCATCACCCAAGTCCCAAATCACCCTCCTCCCCACCCAACCCCCGCCTGTACCCTAAACAGGCTCTACATTTCCCTCATACATTCTCAATATTAGGACAGTTCAAAATGTAGTTATTTCTCTAACTAAACTCATCACTCTTTGTGGTGAGCTTCCTGAGGTGAGCTGGAACTTCCAGCTCTTTTCTCTTTTGTGTCTGAAAATTATTATTACAAGGGTGTCTTTCATTTTTCTTAAAACCCATAGATGAGTGAGACCATTCTGCGTTTTTCTCTCTCTCTCTGACTTATTTCACTCAGCATAATAGATTCCATGTACATCCATGTATAGGAAAATTTCATGACTTCATCTCTCCTGACAGCTGCATAATATTCCATTGTGTATATGTACCACAGTTTCTTTAGCCATTCATCTGTTGAAGGGCATCTTGGTTGTTTCCAGAGTCTTGCTATGGTAAATAGAGCTGCAATGAATATAGGTGTAAGGAAGGGGTTTTTGTATTGTATTTTTGTGTTCCTAGGGTATATTCCTAGGAGTGGTATAGCTGGATCGTATGGGAGCTCGATTTCCAGTTTTTGGAGGAATCTCCATATCGCTTTCCATAAAGGTTGAACTAGACAGCATTCCCACCAGCAGTGGATAAGAGTTCCTTTCTCTCCACATCCCCGCCAACACTGTTTATTCTCATTCTTTGTGATGTGTGCCATTCTCTGGGGTGTGAGGTGGTATCTCATCGTTGTTTTGATTTGCATCTCCCTGATGATTAGTGATGTGGAACATTTTTTCATGTGTCTTTTGGCCATGCGTATTTCTTCTTTGTCAAAGTGTCTGTTCATTTCTTCTCCCCATTTTTTGATGGGGTTAGATGTTTTTTTCTTGTAAAGTTCTGTCAGTGCCTTGTATATTTTGGAGATTAGCCCCTTATCTGATGGGTATTGGGTGAATAGTTTCTCCCACTCAGTGGGTGGTTCTTGTATCCTGGGCACTATTTCCTTTGAGGTGCAGAAGCTTCTCAGCTTAATATATTCCCATCTGTTAATCTCTGCTTTCACTTGCTTGGAGAGTGCAGTTTCCTCCTTGAAGATGCCTGTAATGTCCTGTAGTGTTTTGCCTATGTGCTGTTCTATATATCTTATGGTTTTGGGGCTGATATCGAGGTCTTTAATCCATTTGGATTTTACCTTTGTACATGATGTTAGCTGGGGGTCTAAGTTTAATTTTTTGCAAGTGGCTATCCAATTGTGCCAACACCACTTGTTGAAGAGGCTTTCCCTGCTCCATTTAGGATTTCCTGCTCCTTTATCAAAAATTAGATGGTTGTATCTCTGGGGAACATTTTCTGAGTATTCAAGCCTATTCCACTGATCTGAGGACCTATCCTTATTCCAATACCATGCTGTTTTGATAACTGTTGCTTTGTAGTACAGTTTAAAGTTGGGAAAAGTAATTCCTCCCATATTCTTTTTCCCAATGATTGCTTTAGCTATTCGAGGGTGTTTATTGTTCCAAATGAATTTCAAAAGTGTCTGATCCACTTCTTTGAAGAATGTCATGGGTATCTTTAGAGGGATGGCATTAAATCTGTATAATGCCTTGGGGAGTATTGACATTTTGATGATGTTAATCCTGCCAATCCATGAGCAGGGTATGTGTTTCCATTTCCGTGTGTCCTCTCTTATTTCTTGGAGCAGAGTTTTATAGTTTTCTTTGTATAGGTCCTTCACATATTTAGTCAAGTTGATTCCAAGATATTTGAGTTTGTGTGGTACTATTGTGAATGGGGTTGTTTTCTTAATGTCCATTTCTTCTTTATTACTGTTGGTGTATAGAAAGGCCATTGATTTTTGTGTGTTAATTTTGTAGCCTGCCACCTTGCTATATGAGTCTATTGTTTCTAGAAGCTTTTTGATAGAGTCTTTAGGGTTTTCTAAGTAGAGTATCATGTCATCTGCAAACAGTGAGAGCTTGACTTCTTCCTTTCCTATCTGGATTCCCTTGATATCCTTTTCTTGCCTAATCGCTATAGCAAGTACTTCCAGTGCTATGTTGAATAGGAGTGGTGAGAGAGGACAGCCTTGTCTTGTGCCAGAATTTAGAGGGAAGGCTTTCAGTTTTTCTCCATTGAGGATAATATTTGCCACTGGCTTGTGGTAGATGGCCTTCACTATATTGAGAAAGGTTCCCTCCATTCCCATCTTGCTGAGAGTTTTGATCAAGAATGGGTGTTGGACCTTATCAAATGCTTTCTCTGCATCTATTGATATGATCATGTGGTTTTTATTTTTCTTGTTATTGATGTTGTGTATTATGTTGATAGATTTACGGATGTTAAACCAGCCTTGCATTCCTGGGATGAAACCTACTTGATCGTAGTGGATGATCTTCTTAATGAGGCATTGAATCCTATTTGCCAGGATTTTGTTGAGGATCTTTGCATCTGCATTCATCAGTGATATTGGTCTGTAATTTTCTTTTTTGGTAGCGTCTCTGTCTGGTTTAGGTATCAAGGTGATGTTGGCTTCATAAAAGCTATTTGGAAGTGTTTCTGTTTGTTCAATTTCATGAAAGAGTCTTGCCAAGATTGGCAGTAGTTCCTCTTGGAAAGTTTGATAGAATTCATTAGTGAATCCATCTGGACCTGGGCTTTTGTTTTTCGGCAGACATTTGATTACTGTTTTAATTTCATCAATGGTGATGGGGGTGTTTAGATATGCTACATCCTCTTCCTTCAACCGTGGAAGATTATAAGAGTCCAAGAATTTATCCATTTCTTCCAGGTTCTCATTTTTAGTGGCGTAGAGTTTTTCAAAGTAGTTTCTGATTACCCTTTGAATCTCTGTCATATCAGTAGTGATCTCTCCTTTTTCATTCCTGATACGAGTTATCAAGTTTCTCTCTCTCTCTTTCTTTGTTAGGTTTGCCAGTGGTCTATCAATCTTGTTTATTTTTTCAAAGAACCAACTTCTGCTTTCGTTGATCTTTCGGATTGTTTTTTGAGTTTCCACTTCGTTGATTTCTGCTCTCAGCTTTGTTATTTCCTTCTGTCTTCCTGTTCTTGGGTCCTTTTGTTGAGCATTTTCTAGTTCTATTAGCTGTGTCATTAAGCTACTCAGGTAAGCTCCTTCTTCCTTCCTGATGTGTGCTTGCAAAGCTATAAATTTTCCTCTCAGTACTGCTTTTGCTGTGTCCCATAAGTTCTGAGAGTTTGTGTCTTTATTGTCATTTGTTTCCAGGAACCTTTTTATTTCCTCCTTGATTTCATCTCGGACCCACTGGTTATTGAGCATGAGGCTGTTTAACTTCCAGGTGTTAAAGTGTTTCTTCTGAGTCCCTTTGGAGTTCACAAATAATTTCAGAGCCTTGTGGTCAGCGAAGGTAGTCTGCAAAATTTCTATCCTCTTGATCTTATGGAGGTATGTTTTATGTGCCAGCATGTAGTCTATCCTGGAGAATGTCCCATGTACATTGGAGAAGAATGTGTATCCAGGTTTCTGGGGATGGAGTGTCCTATATATATCCACTAGGCCTCTTTCTTCCATTTCTCTCCTCAGGTCTAGTATATTCTTGTTGGGTTTCAGTCTGGTTGACCTGTCCAGTGTTGACAAAGCCGTGTTTAGGTCCCCCACAATTATTGTGTTGTTGTTGATATTATTTTTCAGATTTGTCAGCAGTTGTATTAAATATTTTGCTGGCCCCTCATTCGGTGCATATATGTTTAGGAGAGTGAATTCTTCCTGCTCTACGTACCCCTTGATTAATATAAAATGTCCGTCTTTGTCCTTTACAACCTTCCTGAGTATAAAGTTTGCATTATCTGATATTAGTATGGCCACTCCAGCTTTTTTATGGGTGTTGTTTGCTTGGATAACTTTTCTCCAGCCTTTTATTTTGAGTCTATGTTTGTTCTGACTATTCAGGTGCGTTTCTTGTAGGCAGCAGAAGGTTGGATTGAGTTTTTTGATCCATTTAGCCACTCTGTGTCTCTTAACTGGTGCATTTAGTCCATTGACGTTGAGAGAAAGAATTGTCCTGGGATTTAACGCCATCTTTATTTCAAAATTTGGTGTGTCTTTTGGGTAGTCTTGTCTTAGATTAGGTCTTTCAGTTTTTCTCTTAAGACTGGTTTTGTGTCTGTGAAGTTTCTGAGCTGTTTTTTGTCTGTGAAACCATGTATTCTTCCATCAAACCGGAAAGTGAGTTTTGCTGGGTATAGTATTCTGGGTGAAGCATTCATTTCATTCAGTCTTGTCACAATATCCCACCACTGCTTTCTGGCATTGAGCGTTTCTGGTGACAGGTCTGCTGTAAATCTCAGGGAAGCTTGCTTGAACATGATTTCCCCTTTTGATCTTGCTGTTTTCAGAATTCTGTCTCTATCTGTGGGATTTGTCATTGTGACTAGGATGTGTCTTGGGGTGGTTTTTCTGGGGTCTCTTTTGGTTGGTACTCTTCGGGCATGCAGGATTTGATCACATATATTCTTTAGCTCTGGGAGTTTCTCTTTAATGATGTTCTTGACCATTGATTCTTCCTGGAAATTTTCTTCCTGGGTCTCTGGGACTCCAATGATTCTTAAGTTGTTTCTGTTGATCTTATCATAGACTTCTATTTTCGTCTGTTCCCATTCTTTGACTAATTTTTCCATTGTCTGCTCATTTGCTTTAAGTTTTTTGTCCAATCTCTCCTGCTGTATGGAATTGTTATGTATCTCATCTTCCACAGCACCAAGTCTATTCTCAGCTTCTGATACCCTGTCCCAGAGCTTATCCATTTTGTCATTCACTTCGTTTACTGAGTTTTTCAGGCCTGTTAGTTGACATGTTATTTCAGTTTGGAGTTTTGTCATTTCTGCCTTCATATTTTCTTGGTTCTTATTAGTGTTCTGTTCAACTCGATCCATGGTTTCTTGGAGTCTGTTGAGCACCTTCCATATTGCTAGTCTAAAGTCCTTATCTGAGAGGTTGATTAGTTGTTCAGTCATTATCTGGTCCTCAGAATTGTCATCTTCATTCTCTATGTCTGATGCTGGCCTGCGCTGTTTCCCCATTGTCACATTTGTATTGTGGGTTTTTCTACGTGTTGTAGTGGTATTCATTGTCTATATGATGTAGGCAGCACACTCCTCTGGCTCCTCCCTTTCTGGATGGGCTGACTTGCCTCTAAGGGAGGGGAGTCCTCCGTGGATGAAGCCTCACACTGGGTCAAATCTTAGGCCCGAGCATGTAACAGAGAAGACAGTCCAGAGAGAAATGTTTGCTTCTGTGATATAGCGCCGTTCTTAGTGTGATTTTTCCTTCTTGTTGCAATGGAGTTCTTTCCTTAGAAAGAGTGCACGGCCGCGTAGCGAAGCGGAGCGGCCGTGCTCCTCTGGGCCTCTTTTTGCCCCACTCGCAAGAGTTTCACGCAAGAGGACAGTAGACAGACATAGACAGGTCACACTCACAGTCTTTCACAGCTGAGCCCCACTGGGCCGGTGTACTTTCGCGGATTTTCCCCGCCTGGTGTCACACACAGGGAGCCAGCTTTTGCAAAGGATAGCCGGTTTTTATGCTCTGAAGTCCCTCCCTGAAAATGGCGTCTGGGCGAGCGAGGTTTCTGGAGGCTCTTTTTGCCCCACTCGCAAGAGTTTCACGCAAGAGGACAGTAGACAGACATAGACAGGTCACACTCACAGTCTTTCACAGCTGAGCCCCACTGGGCCAGTGTACTTTCGCAGATTTTCCCCGCCTGGTGTCACACACAGGGAGCCAGCTTTTGCAAAGGATAGCCGGCTTTTATGCTCTGAAGTCCCTCCCTGAAAATGGCGTCTGGGCGAGCGAGGTTTCTGGAGGCTCTTTTTGCCCCACTCGCAAGAGTTTCACGCAAGAGGACAGTAGACAGACATAGACAGGTCACACTCACAGTCTTTCACAGCTGAGCCCCACTGGGCCGGTGTACTTTCGCGGATTTTCCCCGCCTGGTGTCACACACAGGGAGCCAGCTTTTGCAAAGGATAGCCGGTTTTTATGCTCTGAAGTCCCTCCCTGAAAATGGCGTCTGGGCGAGCGAGGTTTCTGGAGGCTCTTTTTGCCCCACTCGCAAGAGTTTCATGCAAGAGGACAGTAGACAGACATAGACAGGTCACACTCACAGTCTTTCACAGCTGAGCCCCACTGGGCCGGTGTACTTTCGCGGATTTTCCCCGCCTGGTGTCACACACAGGGAGCCAGCTTTTGCAAAGGATAGCCGGTTTTTATGCTCTGAAGTCCCTCCCTGAAAATGGCGTCTGGGCGAGCGAGGTTTCTGGAGGCTCTTTTTGCCCCACTCGCAAGAGTTTCACGCAAGAGGACAGTAGACAGACATAGACAGGTCACACTCACAGTCTTTCACAGCTGAGCCCCACTGGGCCAGTGTACTTTCGCAGATTTTCCCCGCCTGGTGTCACACACAGGGAGCCAGCTTTTGCAAAGGATAGCCGGCTTTTATGCTCTGAAGTCCCTCCCTGAAAATGGCGTCTGGGCGAGCGAGGTTTCTGGAGGCTCTTTTTGCCCCACTCGCAAGAGTTTCACGCAAGAGGACAGTAGACAGACATAGACAGGTCACACTCACAGTCTTTCACAGCTGAGCCCCACTGGGCCGGTGTACTTTCGCGGATTTTCCCCGCCTGGTGTCACACACAGGGAGCCAGCTTTTGCAAAGGATAGCCGGTTTTTATGCTCTGAAGTCCCTCCCTGAAAATGGCGTCTGGGCGAGCGAGGTTTCTGGAGGCTCTTTTTGCCCCACTCGCAAGAGTTTCATGCAAGAGGACAGTAGACAGACATAGACAGGTCACACTCACAGTCTTTCACAGCTGAGCCCCACTGGGCCGGTGTACTTTCGCGGATTTTCCCCGCCTGGTGTCACACACAGGGAGCCAGCTTTTGCAAAGGATAGCCGGTTTTTATGCTCTGAAGTCCCTCCCTGAAAATGGCGTCTGGGCGAGCGAGGTTTCTGGAGGCTCTTTTTGCCCCACTCGCAAGAGTTTCACGCAAGAGGACAGTAGACAGACATAGACAGGTCACACTCACAGTCTTTCACAGCTGAGCCCCACTGGGCCAGTGTACTTTCGCAGATTTTCCCCGCCTGGTGTCACACACAGGGAGCCAGCTTTTGCAAAGGATAGCCGGCTTTTATGCTCTGAAGTCCCTCCCTTCTTCCACTTGGCAGGAATGGGACCTCCAGATTCTGCAGCCACTAACTCCACAAACAAAATCTCAAAGGCCCCGTGATTTTTCAATAGGTAAATCTAGGTAATAGGTAAACTCATAGGTAAACCTAGAGTACCATCTACCCCAATTCTAACCTCAGTTATCCATTCATGACCATCATTTCAGTTTCACTCGCATCTGGTCACCTCTTCCAGCATCATTATGAAGCACATCCCAAATCATCTCTTTTAATACATAAGTAGCCAGAAGGAATGTCTTAAAGAACCCCTTTGATTTAAAGGAAACCGTAATACCATGATAAAAATTAAACTAGATGACAGCATCTCTATTACATCTAGTTGATGTTCAAATTTCTGCTTCTTCATTGTCATTATGAATTTAATTTAAAAGCACTTTATTTTATTAGACAATATTAGTTACAGAATAACAGGTTTTGGTAGAGTGGGAATGCAAAAGCAAGTCTGAAATACTTATATCTAGATTCTTTGTTTTTCTTTTATATAAAAAGAAAGCTTTTAAAATCAAAGATATTTTTAACCAACAGTCACAAAACCTGAGAAAAAATATTTTGAATGTAGCACCCCACTGAGCATCCTATATTAACTAGGATAGAAACAGTTTGCTGGAATAAAGCTTATATCAGAAAACTGGGATTCCTAAATTATTTACATATTGCTTGATCCTTGGACATAATTTATTTCAAAAGAACAAGTTGGAAAGAAATCTATTAAAATGATATTATACATAGACGCTAAAGCTATCTTACAATAGGAAAGAGATGTTAAAATTGTAGGGCAAAATTTTCTACTCAGCAGATATGGCAAAGCATTAAGAAGTTTGTAAACAGTGCTGAGGAGAATTGGGTTGGGAGAAGAGCTTTTCTCCATATTGCTTATGTGAGTGGAAAATGATCTTACCTCAAGGCAGGTGATTTGGAAGACCAGATCACATTCTGAAATGCACATTTCCCTTAAGCAAGAAATTTCCCTTTGAGGACAGATGTTAAAAACTTTCTGAAATACCTAAACATACATGCAAATATACATAAGTTATTTAGTTAGCAAAGCAAGCAAAAATAGCAATAGCAATAGTCAGGAAAGAATCCAAGGCCTCCTGTGCAGAGGCCATCTACTTTGTTTCCATTTTAATAAAGGTTCAAAAATCATGGAGTTACTAACAAGAATGAAGCAGTATTGAGAGGAGATGATGTCCATAATATGTTGTTAATGTTGAAAGAAATCAAATGACAGCACAGATAGAAAGTATTTCACTATTCCATGGGTCTAGACTAGCAATGGATGTGAGAATGCTCAGAGAGACTGGGGAAGGGATAAATGCTCTCTGAATAAATTCAAAGAAAGTAACTGGTTAGTGACTAAGATTGCTCTGGCAAAGAGTCCTGGGGTCAGAGTGCCAGCAGGGAGAGATTTACTTTTTACTGTTCATCCTTGGTGGAGCCAACACTGAGGTGTGGGATTCTCATTGTATCTCACCCCCAGGGCTAAATGGATACTCTCAAATGTGGTGCTAATTGGAGGCAAGGTGACAGCACACAGGACAGTGACAGATGAGCCATAGCCTGTCTCTCAGAGACAGGGTGGAAGCAATCTATTAAAAAAGGACATACAAGGAGATGCTAAAACTCTCTTTGACTGAAGAACCTTACAAAGGCAGGGGACATAGAGAATTAGGCACTACATTTGGGAGTACTGGTACACATAAGAGATGATTATTAGTAAACCTAGATATAGAGTAGTTCATCACTTGATCTGAGTTGAAAAGTCATTTCAAGCTTTGGGAGGAAGTGAGTAAACCTTGCAAGGAATGAACAAGATGAGGAAGCCAGTGAGTCTAGCCAACTTAATCCTGAAGCTGGCAGCCTATTATGGGTAGCCTAACACACCTTTTTGGAGGCTACTGAATATCTACCCCACTGCACTGTGGGGTACATATGCCATAGGCTGAGTTCCTTCACAGTGTCCTCTGTGGTCATGGCTAACTTCCCTTCAAAGCCTCATGCCTAGATCCCAGTGCATGTTTATTCCTCAAGAGCTTAAATGGCCTCCTCAGGCATTTTGGCTTTGTTTCTGTTTGGGAGTCACATGTGGCAATGCTCAGGGGCTACTCCAGACTCTGTACTTGGGGACACTTCCATTGGCAGGGCTCAGGGGAACCATGTAGGGTCTGAAAACAAACTCAGACTTCCAAATGCACAATATGTGCTCAGTCTGCCGAGCTCTCTGCAAAATCACACTCAGGCATTGTTAAATCCCCATGTGAGCTAAGGTCAAGCTCAGCCTTTAGTTAGAGGGCCAAATAACAGAAAAATCAGTTGAAATGCATCAATATTGGTTTGAAGAAAAAAAAAAAAAGAAATAAGTAGAATCCTCGGGGGCTGAGGATGGGCTTGATTCCTGCAAACACATTTACTACTGAGTGTCACCAGGACATCACTGGATGTGCCTCCTTCATCTTTAAAAAAAAATGCTGGTTGCTTAAAGAGCAAATCAAGTATTTTTTTTTTGGGGGGGTATACCCATAGATGCTTAGAACTTACTCCTGGCTCTGCACTCAGAAATCATCCTTAGCAATAGATAGGCAACCACATGGAGATGTGGGGTATCAAACCTGGGTTGGGTGAGTGCAAGGCAAACACCCTGCCTGCTTTATTATTACTTTGGCACCAATAAAATAATTCTTAACTTGTGGTCAGAGAGAGGGAACTCAAAGCTATGCATGAAGAATCCAGAGACTGGTTTAGGTTGTGTCTAGTTGGGGCTACACAACTGTGTAGGTCAGGGATCACTCCTGGTGGTGCTCAGAGAACCATATGGGGTGTAGGGGATCAGAACAGGTTGGTAACATGTAAGAAAAGCATTTTACCCACTGTCCTCTTTCTCTGGTGCTATCTGGGACAGTGCCTGTTAGGGAGACTTCTGTGGCAGTGGGTTCACCAACTGCTGGACTGCTCTGTACCTGAAAGGTTTAGCAGCCAATGTGGCACTAAGCATCAAAGGAAGCTGCACTTTGGGTGGTCAAGATCTTCCTAGCTAAGTTGTGCAGACCCCAGGATGCAGGTCCAGGATGGGAGGACAACAGGGTCAACAAAGGCTCTCTTCAGGAAACCTTAAATTTTTATGTCAAAAGGTATTTTATCCTATTTAAAAGTTATCTTTATGCTTTTTTATTATAAAGGAGAAAACCAAATTTGCATAAATTTCAAGCATCAAAGCATCAGACTTCAAAAATATTCTGAGCTTTCTGCTAGCAACTTATGGCTACAAAGGGCCTGAACCCCGGGGCACTTTGCACTGATTTTCTCTGTATTGGAGGAGCTTCAGTAGGGAAAAAAGACGAGACCTTCTGAGGTTATGATAAGCCTGTACCCATGGGCATCACAAAAATTAGGTTTTAATTCTGACCCCACCATATGCTCCCTGTGTGAACTTGATAAAGTCACTTTACTCAGTGTCCTGTATCTTTCAAAGCTACTGAGGGGAGGAGAAATAACATGGAAAAAGGGTTCAGTGGATAGTGGGCATTTAATAATTGTGGCTATTAATAATAATACCAATAAAATAATGGAGTAAATATATCATAACATAGTTGATGATTTTCCCCAAGCAAATAATTTGATTTTAGAAAAGAATATTCTCTACAGGGAGCTGGAGTGGTGGCGCAGTCGTAGGGCATTTGCCTTGCACGCGGCTGACCTAGGACAGACCCCCTGGCTGACCTAGGTTCGATCCCCTGGAGTCCCATATGGTCCCCCAAGTCAGGAGTAATTTCTGAGCACAAAGCCAGGAGTAACCTTTGAGCGTCACTGGGTGTGGCCCCCAAAACACAAAAACAAAAACAAAAATAATATTCTCTACATTACAATTTATTACCACTGAAGCTACTGATATCCATATAATATAAAAATTCACAATATACAGACAGTTACTGTCCTTTCTATTAAACAGAGCTTTGAAGAAATGTCTCCTTGGTGGAGAGGGGTCTCCCCTGGTGGTGCTTCAGGAACCATGTGATGTCAGGGATAGAACCCTTGGTTCCCATATGCAAAGCATATGGGACTTTAGAATGTCTCCCTGTCTCAAGAAATAAGAATTAAAATAATAGATTTGCCTTTTCCAGATAAAAACAAGACAATAGTTCTCTTTAATTCAAATTTAAACTAAAATTTCACAAATAAGACAGTGTGTTAAACATTTTAAAAAATATAATGTGTATACTGTACTCATATAGAAATAATTCTGGATGCTTCTAAACCTGACAAGATTTCTCACAATCAGATGAAAATAAAGATTTCAAAAAAGATAAATTGTGATACATAATTTCTAAAGACATAGGATGCCGATCATAATACCCAGGTTCCAGACTAATCTCACTCATACATGCTCTATTACTATAATTATGAATTAATTCCTTCTCATTTCAAAATATCTTATTTTCATGAAAAATTGTAGATTATCCTTATAATAATTTAGTGATTCAGTCTGAAACTAATCAAGAGCAAAACAAATGCATAGAGCCATAATTTATCTGTCTTTATATCAGGTACTTGGGGGTTAAAATTTACTTTCTTTGACATTGGTGGTAAAAAAAAATTTATGACACCCTGAAGTTCACAGCAATCTCTTACAAAAGCTATGGCAGAGGGCTGGAGATTGACTATATCTGGTGCTTCCCAGGACTTACTCCTGACTCAGCACAGGAGACCATGTGTGGTACTAAGAATCGAAATAGGGTTGGGCACATGCAAGGCAAGTATTTTACTTGCTATCTCTCCAGTTCCCAAAGCTAATTTTAATTTTTTTAAATTGAATCACCATGAGATACAGTTACAAAGCTCATGACTGAGTTTCAGTCATACTATGCTTGAGCACCTATCCTTTACCAATGTCCACTTCCCAGCTTTCCTCCTGTCCCCCAGCCTGCCTCAAGGTCAGACCTTTTTTTTCCTTTTAGGCAGAGTGGTTTGCAAGACTGTTACTGAAAGGGTATTGTGCTTGACTTTAACTCCTTTCAGCACCCAGTTCTTGTTCAGATCGATCATCTCCCACCATCTTTGTCATAGTAGTAAACAATGTGGTAAACAGACCTAACCATCCTCTCTGTTGTTAAAGCTTCCTAAGGACCAGTCCTTCAGACGTTCAGTTCTCTTGTCCAAAGCTATTTCTAAAACCTTTGCCAACTGTGTAACTCTCTCTCTCTCTCTCTCTCTCTCTCTCTCTCTCTCTCTCTCTCTCTCTCTCTCTCTCTCTCTCTCTCTCTCTCTCTCTCTCTCTCTCCCCACCCCATGGAGATAATAAGTGGATGGGCAATCCCAGATGTCCTGAAAAGACATTTATGTTATAAGATTTTCCAGCTCTTCTCTCCCAATGATGAAGAGCCACAGCTGAAGCCTATAGGTCAGGAACCAAACTTTGAGCCAAGTGGAAAGTAATTACTAAAGAAAACTCAAAATGTTCCATCTTAAATAACAGACTTGTTTCAATCATTTTATAGTACTCTGCCTATTTTTACATTCCTATGATATAACAGTTCAGGGGAAAGGGAAGTGCCAGATTCAGTTAGGCCAAGAATAAATTTACAAAAATAAATAAAGCATTTCTGTCCTCAGAACAATGAGAAACAGAACTGATGTTTATTAATAGGATACAGGGTCACTCCTGGCAATACGCAATCTGGCTAGGTGGGTGTGAAGGTTCTGGCTCAGCTCAGTGCTTCGAAGGAGCACCAGCACGAGACACAAACTGGAGGCAACAGCATAGAAAGCTCCCATATTTGAGCAGGCTCCTGGCCCCATGGAGAATTATGCTGATTGGAAATTAAGGAGAGCATCAGACTCCTCAGTAAATGGCCTAGATGAAGGAATTCTAAGGGAGGGCAGTCTGCATGTGTGGTTCTCAAATAAACCTGGACTTGGGGAAAGGCTGGTGCATCCGGTAGTAAATAATCATTCCTGGATTTGAAACCACCTCCAGTTACTTGCAATTTGTGACACTGGAGACTCAGTTTTCTAGTTGAATCTATGCTTTTAATATGACTCACAGACTCAGAGATTTGGGGAGGAGGCACATGGAAATGGCTAATTTAAGTAAGGGCACATGCTGCATTTCTGAGTCATTAAATTAGTCATAAACTTCTATTAAGGACACTCAATTGAGAACAAGACACACAGTAGGTCAGTACTACTTGACTGAGAGTCAAAAAATAATTTTCTCTGGCACTGAGCAGCAAACCCTAATTTCTCTTGTTTCATGAAGCCTAAAGAGTCTGTCTAATTTAAGTGTCACTGAGAATTGGGTAAAATAACCACTGGCCCCTTTTTATAGAAAATAAAAGTTGACTTATACTTAATTTAACTATATTGGCCTTCTAGGTCAATTATTATAATGTCTTGTTATTCAGCATTAAGATGATCTAGTCCATTTTATATTTTCTTATGAAATAGGAATATCATTAACCCAAAATTCCCATTAAGGACTTAAATACTGCTAACACAAAACCAGACTGCATCAATCAGTTAACAACTCTGAAAAAGAATAATTTCACAGACATCAAGACTCTGTGGCTGCCTTTCCAGGCCAGATATTTGTGTGTTGCACTTGCATTACTATATGCTGTATGGAGGTGAGCAGGGAGAAGTGAGTAGATTGCAGAACTACCATCATTTAATGTATGTTTCCATGCCCAAAATTTTATAGGTTGAAGTCCAATGTTGCTTTTGGAGCAAGGCTTGTAAGTCGAATGAAGGATCCTATAGGAGGTCCCCAAGTGTCTCTTCGGATTTGCCCAGGTAATAAGGGGAGAACCAAACATACAGGTCCTGCAGGTGAGTCTCCCTTCCTGCAATTGGTACCATGATGCTGCAGCCTACAGAACTGTGAGGATCAGTCTGTTACTATAATTCACCCTCCCATCCCATCTATGGGTGTTCTGTGATGTCAGCCAGGATGGTCATCTAATAATACGAAGATAGGCAGAAAGACTTTCCCAATCCATACCTCAATATACCACAACAAAGACATTTTTTTTTCAAAACACTAAGACATAAGCACAATGAATTTCATGGAATGTTTTTGATCTTTTATTTCATCTCCAAGTATTCATATAAAATTCATATAAAATTTACCTGTACTGCCTTTTATTTTGTTTTATTTTTAGGTTAAACACTTGGAAGTACTCAGGAACTATATCTGACTCATCAAAATTTTTATTAAGCCTGCTCCGAGTTACTATAAACAACCTTCAAATATCTATGTCAATCCAGTCCAATCAATACTTATTGCCTATAATCCGTGAACTCAGTACTAAAGCTCTGTGAGTTGCAGAGCACCTGATTGTTGTGAATATTCTACCTCTTAAATTTCTTGTGAAGTTTCTGGTTTTCATGCTATTGATACTCTAGATACTATAAAATAAATTTCCAGCACCGTATTCCAAGAAGCTCCCAAGGCCCCCAAATTCATATTTCTCTCCAAACAATGAGATATCCAATTGTTGAATTAAATAAATAACGATGGGGCTGGATGGCAGTGGATGGCGATGGATTTCTCTCTCTGCTATCCCAGGCAACACCAATTATCCCCTATCTCCCAACAAAAACTCTGAGATGGGTCAATAATGAAGGCATTCTGGAAAACAGTGTGGAAGGCAACATTCACAGCATCAGGTATAGGGAGTTTGGAGATGGAGGGAGTATAGGAAGGGTAGGGGTGGGAGTAAAGGTGGGGGAGACATACACGCTTTATGATGCAGGCAAATTCCCTTCACTTCTACAAAGCTACACTGTACTAACAAGACATGCTTCACACATCTCAGTGCTTGTTTCCCTGAGCCTCCACATGTTCTGACTGACCACTTGCTCCCACATTCTTCCTCATCACTATCTGCAACCATACCAGCCCTTTCAAATTCTCAATATTCTGACCCTGGAGGTCACCTGCTATCTGCAATGCTCTTCCTTACATGCGGTCTTACTGGTTTCTATGCAGCTGCACAAGAGCCCTTCCCCAGGCCCTAAGTGGACATAGGTTTCTTGTTTTCTCTCTCCCCGCTTCTTGTTTCTGCCACCAGCATGCCCAGGGGGCTGAGTATGTGAATATGCACGATACTTTTTCCAGTTCCCCTTCAGGTGACAGTGGGCAGCAGTCACATCTGCATTTTCTCTTACATGTCTTCGAAACTAGTGAGGCACCAGAACACAGCAGACTTCCAGTGAATGCTTGCTGAGTGTCTTAGTAAGGCAATGGACTCTTGATGTAATTTATTATTATTAAAGTTTTGGAGGTCATACCTGGCATACCTACTACATTCTCTATGCTCAGATATCACTCCTGAAGGGACTCAGGGCACTATCTGTGACACCTAGAATCAAATCTGGGTCAGTAGCCTACAAGGCAAATGTACTACCCACTGTATTATCATACCAGAACCTGTAACCACTCTGAAAGTCAAGGCTTCTCAACACTGGTGCAAAAATGTTCTGAGAAACCCCCACCAATGGCTGGTAAAAAGATAGAATGAAACAACTCATCAAAGCTCTTCTAACCTGGCACAGAACACATATCTGTTCCCATTCCCTCTATCATGATTTCTTCTCCTACTGACTCTGCCAAGGTTGTATTTCCATTTAAAAAAAAGACTTGAAAGAAAAAAAAATCTAATAATTTAGACATATGATGAAAGAAGCTCTTTGAAATCATATGATGTCCATGGTCAAATATCTCTGTGATGTTTGTTTTCTCATTATGAATAAGCCTCTTGCTTTTAGAGAAGAGACAGGAAAACATGAAGATCAGTTGATACCGATAAAACAGAATCTAAAGTTAACTTATCAAAGTTTATAAATATTAATCAATTTTATAATTTAAATGGAAGTAAAAGGACCTAGATCAATTGAACCAAGTTTAGCACAAAAATACACTCATTAATTAAAAGTTAATATTGAGATACCCCTTGTATAAATCATAATGGAAAAACTGGCAGTTATATTTATGCTATACATATATTTTCCAGAAATTAAAAACTGATTCATTTTCATATACATAAACATAATTTTTCTTGTTTCTTCCTAGTACAGTTCTTTCTTTCTTTTTTTTTTTTTTTTGGTTTTTGGGCCACATCCAGCGTTGCTCAGGGGTTACTCCTGGCTGTCTGCTCAGAAATAGCTCCTGGCAGGCACGGGGGACCATATGGGACACTGGGATTCGATCGGCTGCTTGCAAGGCAAACACCGCTGTGCTATCTCTCTGGGCCCAGTACAGTTATTTCTTAGTTTAATGTATATATTATTTTTAATAAGATTCATACCCAGCGGTGCTTAAGGACCACCATGTACAAACTGGACAATTTGAGGTGCTTACAGTCAGTGGTTGAAGTCAGGTCCTCACAATTGCTACCAAGCAGATGTTTTCCACTTGAATTTCCCTGTCCCTGTCATTATGGTTATGCCGCTTGTAATAAAGTTTCTTTTATGGTTATAACTACTGGTATATAGCTTTTTTGGTTATAATTACTATTATACTCTCTCACATATCATTTTTATTATTATAAAATAAATAGGGCTAAAAAGATTGTACAGTGGATAAGATGCTTTCCCTGCATGAGTTCTTGAGAGGAGTACAGGTAATTCATGATCATAGAGCCAAGAGCAAGTCCTGATTACTAGCTTTTGGGTATGGTCCCCAAACAAATAAAAACAAGGACAAAAACAAAATAAATAAAAGTAAACTGTGCACATAAAAATAAAAATAATTTTCTCCCCTCTCTATCCTCCTTCTATTTACCTACCTCATCCTACTGTCTATTAAAATGCATTCCTTTCATAAATTCCAAAATATTCTACATACGCAATAATTTACGTATATAAACTGAAAAAAAAATTGGGCAATTTGTATGTAGTTATTTCTTTTTTTCTTTTTTAATTTTTTGAACCATACCTAGATGTGTTCAGGGCTTACTTCTGGCTTTGTGCTTCAGGGATCACCTCTGATGAGGTTTCAGGGAACAGGAATTGAACCTGAGCTGGCGACCTGCATGATAAGAGCCTTACATGCATATTATCTCTCTGACCTCTCTGTTGTTGTTTATTTCCATATGAGGTGTTCTGTTCTGTTATTCTTTTCCCTTTTACTTTATATTGCATAGTTTTTGATGTCAGAATATATTTTATGACTATTTTCTTGTTAGTCTTTCTCCTCTTGCGCTAATTTAATAGGGGAAAATTTGGAAAATATATTTAAAACTTAAATCAACAATAAGCTTTTCTGACTGTAAGTAAACAAAATAAATGTTAGAAAGATAAACGTATTTTATTTTGTATTTACATTTATTTAAATATAAATAATATACTTATGTTTATTTTGTAAATAAATATAAATAAAAGAAATAGTTTTGAAAATGAGACAGTATTGTAGAAACAGAATGCCAAGATATTGCATGCAAGTCACTCAAAGCATTTCTTTAATCTCTCTGGTGGCTTTATCTAATTGGTATCATTATGTTGTAATTCCTTAGACTGCCAACTGCATTTTTGTCAACTTGGCAAAAAGCTTCTGCAATACAGGTGAAGGAATAACACTAGGTATGCTCTCTCCCCACACTGTCAGAAGACAAAAGAAATTTAATTTAATTGTCAGGTTCTGACAGTTTAAAAACAACAGAACAGAGATTAGAAAATATTATGTATGGACTTGAATATTATACCCTGGTTAAAAGGAACCATATTTTGGTATTTTGATAACTATTGTTGGAACTCTGGATGCAATCCAAGGCTGACCCTCCTGTCACCTGCCTGTCACCCTTCTCAATTCAAGAGAACATCCTTGAATCATTAAGCCTCTAGCACTTATGGCATAGTGTCCCCTTTACAGATATCCTCAACCTATAACTTAATTATCTTTCCCAAATAATTTTGGTTATTTCACTCTTGGTAAACCTTTTCCCCCATGCTTGACCAACTAGACCAGAGAGAGAAACCTCCTGAATTGCCTAGAGTATTGTTGGCCACTGAAACTAGGAATGAACCTTCTAAAGAGGGTAACGAGATGCTCTTAGAAAATGCATTCTACTTTTTTTGTTTTTGTTTTGGGGCCACTCTCAACTGTGCTCAGTGATCACTCCTGGTGGGCTTGAGGGATGATATGGGGTAATGGAGCTTAAACCTCAGTTACCATGTTCAAGGAAAATGTCTTACTTGCTCTACTACCTCTTGGGTCACCAAAGAAGTACATTATGTATTCTCTAGGATGATCTTTCCTGAATCTTGAGCAATCCCAGGTGTCCCATGTGCCAGAAAACACAGCTGAAGAATCTGTCATTCACAAAAACGAATTTCAGTAGTATCTTAGAAACTCAAGTTCAGATGTCAATTTTTCAATGAGAAAAATTACTTTCCTTTGAGGTTTTTATAAATTATCTCTATAAGAGAGCCAGAAAGATATTATGGGGCCTTTGCCTTATATATAGATAACCTAAGTTTGATCCCCAATACTACATATGGTCCTCAAAGCTCCATTAGGTGTGATTCCTGAACACAGAGCCAGGAGTAAGCCCTGAGCATTGCTGAGTGTGATCCAAAACAAACAAATGTCTAATGCTTACAAAATAATGTTAATTTTTACTAAACCAATACTAGTAAGCCCTTTAATAATATATATATATTAGTGATATATATCTAAATAAATGGGACCTTAAGCATATTGCATAAAGAATTAAAACAATCTGGTGAAGGTAAAATTTTAGGAAGCAGCAAAGCTCCTTAATTTAAAAAGCCTCAGAAGGTTCGTGTTTGCCAACCTGACAAACACACACAATTCACTGGACATTAAAGAATTTCAGGGAGAGAGTCTGGCTAAATATGACACCAGAATAATATGGGAATAACCAGGTGAGGGACTCTGGGTACCTGTTCCCCAGAGTCTCATCAGAGTCTTCTCTGATCTTGCCTACTTTGTCAAATGTTGCCCTTTGGTTCATCCTCTGCTTTCCCACAAGTGAGCTGTGATGATCTGTCTGCAAGAGAGGATATGGGGTGCCTCTTCATTCCCCACCCCTCTGCCATAGGCTTCAAGCCTACCAAGGAGAAAGTCAAATTTGAGAGTGAATGTACATGGGTTTAGAGATCAGTAGATGAACCCTGGCAAGAAAAACTGGAGTCAGGGGAAGGAAAGATTAGAGAGAGAAAAGCCAGGGTCAGAGAGACTGAGGCCAACAGGAGATATTCTGAGTGGTACTGAGTGTAACAGTGGAGGAGGGGCACTGTGACCTTGTGGATGGATGAATGGAAGAACAGGATGGAGTTGTCACCAAAGACCACCCCTTACAGATCCTCAAGTTTGTGGACAGTACAGCGACTTGTACAAAAGTAAGACAACCCATATTTTTGGTTTGGTTGGTTTTTTTGGGCCACATCCAGTAACGCCCAGGGGTTACTCCTGGCTATGCACTCAGAAATCGCTCCTGTCTTGGAGAACCATATAGGAGCTGGGGGATCGAACTGAGGTCCATCCCAGACTAGCGCCAGCAAGGCAAACACCTTACCGCTCCGTGCCAGTGCTCCGGCCTAATAGTTTTAATTTTGATTTCCTAGTAGTAATAATAAACAAAATATTAAGTAAATTATTCCTACATGCCAAGAAACAGGTTTTGTGGGGATGTTGGAAAACTGATGAGAAGTATGGGAAAAATTTACATTTGTGGTGAAATATTGAGTGCCAGAAATAACTATTATGAACAAGTCTGTAAACTAGTGTCTAAAATAAAGAAACACAATTTTAAAATAATATGGATAAAAGTATCCCACCCGGGGCCGGAGAGATAGCATGGAGGTAAGGTGTTTGCCTTTCATGCAGAAGGTCATCGGTTCGAATCCCGGCGTCCCATATGGTCCCCTGTGCCTGCCAGGAGCAATTTCTGAGCATGGAGCCAGGAGTAACCCCTGAGCACTGCCGGGTGTGACCCAAAAACCACAAAAAAAAAAAAAAAAAAAAAAAAAAAAAAAAAAGTATCCCACCCAAAATGGACCGGCTATAAAACCTTTACCTGTCCCCCAATGCAAAAGCAAATTAAAAAATTCTAGAAAAAAAAATTTTTTTCACAGAGCCACACCTGGCAAGAAATGGCAGAAAGAGATTTCCAGTACTGCTGGGTGGAAGGGGGGAAACCATGCAGTTGCCAGAGATCTATTCAGGCTCCTCATGCGAAGCAGCTCCCCAGCCTTTATTATGAAAAATTAACTCATCACATCTTATCAGAATCCCAACCAGGGTGTGGCTTGTCTATTTAAATGGGAGGGAGTGACAAAACATATTCTAAAAATGGTCCCAGTCAAGGTTGCACAACATGCTAAGAGCTACTGAATTTGTACGCTTCAAGTGGGCAAATAGCATGGTCTGTGAATTACCTCTCCACAGAGCTGTTTAAAAGAAGATCAAGGACTGAGGGGGGCTCAGGACGTGATTCTAACTCACCCGATATATCCCTGGCTGTCAGAGGGAGAAAGCAGAGCTATGCTGGAAAGTCATTTTCCAGAAATTCTGGGTGGGCTCTGCTGAGGCGTATACTCTGATTTTACCTGCAGGGCGCCCCTGCCTGACCATCCCTCCCACAGGCAGTCCCCACTCCAGGAGTGCAGGACTCCAAGGGAACTGGCATGTGTAGGTTTCTCCTGGGCCTATAGCATGCAGAGCTACGCCCACTTTTTTCAGCATTTGATTTTTCCAAACAAAAGGAGAAACCAAGCACATCAAACCCAACAGTGACTTGATGAGCAACTTTGCATATATATAGAATTTCCAGGCAATAAAGCATGCTCTCCAACAAGCTTGTCTTTGTTTGGAAGAAAATTATGCTTCACTTTCTCACAATGCCCTCTGCCAAGCCCAGTGAGCTCTCTTGATTCAAATTAGTCTTTCAATTGTATGATCCTTCCAAAGAAACTAATTTTCGCGATACTCATTCAGGGATCTTAACCAAAACTTGGAATTTTCCTTTGGGGAAGGTGACCAATTCAAACAGTAAAGTTTTATTTATTTGGGGGGGGGGTACTTTTTACTTTGCCACAACCCTAAAATGAATGATTTTTCTGAATATCTACAAATATTACTTTTAATATGGAATGTTTCAAATAGCTGTTTATAAAAACTCACAGTATTGTAGGTTTTCAAAGATGTCTCATATAAAATGTAAGAGAGAAATAAACACAAATAGAAAAATTTATTCTAATGTGTAGATTATAATTCACTGTGCTGCAATGACTTGTCCAGGAAATTATGTTATCTCAACAACAACAACAAAATCCCAAAAGGATAAAGAAGAAAATTTAAAAAAAATGACTTTTCTCACAAATCTTGAAATTTTCCACTTACTGAAGAATTTCATTTGGTCCTATCTCAATAAGAGCATTCTCTATAAAAGGAGCTTGATCAATCTTGGCAGCTTTAATACGTCATGCATTCTACTTGATGGAAGGCCTAGGTATGCAAACCTATACTCAGTTCATTAGTTCATATAAATCTGACATAAAAATGATAATTTCAAGGGCCAGGGAGAGAGCACAGTGGATAGGGCCATTTGCATTGCACATGGCTGACCCAGGACCAATCTGGGTTCCATCCCAGCATCCCAAATAGTCCCCGGAGCTAGCCTGGAGCAATTTCTGAGCATAGAGCCAGGAGTAACCCCAGAGCATTTATGGGTGTGGCCCAACCCCTCCTCCCCAAATCACATAATTTGGGCAGTTAGAGATAAAGTGCTTCCTTTACGAGATTAAACTCCAGTTTAATCCCTGACACACCTTAAATTCCCCTAGCACTCCCAGATGTGATTCCTGATTTCAGAGCCAGAACTACACCTTGAGCTTGACTATGTGTGGCCCAAAACCCAATCCTTTCAAAATGAATAATTTTACATTTTGTTATTTATTTATTTGCGGGAGAGGAGGTTCCCTAAATGGTGCTCAAAAGGACCAATGGTGCTTAAGGGCCATTGGACAATTCTCAGCAACTCAGAAAGGAATTCACTGTGAGGAAAGACTGAAGATGTGGCAGTGTCAGGAACCCCCAAGGCCACATCTTTGCATACTTGGGAGACTATGTGGTTCCTGGAGAATGAACTGAAGTTGGCTGAAAATGAAAAATTAAAAAAAAAATGTTTAAAACTGGGCCAGAGTGGTGGCGCAGCAGTAGGACGTTTGCCTTACACATGGCTGACCTGGGACAGATCGATGTTCAATTCCCCCCCCCACCCCATCCCCATGTCCCATATGGTCCCTCAAGCCAGAATCGATTTCTGAGCACATAGCTAGGAGTAACCCCTGAGTGTCACCAAACAAAACAAAACAAAATTAAAAAAAAAAAATGTTAAAACTCTGGCATCTGAGCTCTGGGGGGATGGGGAGGAGGCAAACTCCTCCCCCATGCTTTTTCATACTGGAGAGGGAGGCTGCAGCTGGACCCAGATGATCCCACATGCCAGGATTCCTGTTCCTCTCCTATGGGTATGGCTGGGAATCTGGGCAGACAGTTGGCCAATGGCCTCCTGGGCTGACCACCTAGTTCAGGAGACCAAGATCCCTTCATGCCAAACTGGTCTTCAGGGCCAGGTTTAACAACTGGGCTCTGGGGAGAGTGGGGAGGAGGGAAACTCCTCCCGTATTCTTACTGGACGCCCTGCAGCGGTGTCTTTTCTTACTAATACTCATTTTTATAACCACGTGGGTTTGCGCCCGCACGACAAATATACTTTTTAAACATTATCTAAAAATGTTCTTCATTCTAGACAGTTCCTAGGAAAGGAAACGGAATACCAAGGATTTGGATGATAACACTCAATTAGATCTTTAAAATCAGTCTTTATGGATGTGACTTTCCAGACTGACTCCAAGCCGAAATCACAGACAATTCATATATATAGTATATAGCCCCTGTCATGTATTGCCTCTCTCCTACCCCTGTGTCTTTCTATCCCCTCATCTCCCAATCCTGATCCCTTATCTTCCCCTAATTTAACCCTCTTTACCCTCAGTTCCTAACTCGGTAGGCACCAAGATTGACCTCCTGCCCCAACAGACCATCTTCCAGCTCCTCAGTGAAAGACACCTTCTGGGTCCCTGTTCTCACCCATCAGCAAAGAACTACAACCAGCATGCCTGCTAACTCATGCTTGATGGCCCCTCTGACCCCCACCAAATTGTGGACTGTTGCATGATACAGGAATCGGCCTCAGCAAAACTCCCAGATCAAAGAAACTATATGGTCTCGTAATGCAGCAAAGCATCTCTCAAACTCAATTCCAAGGCCTGTGAATCGAAAAGTACCTTGGCTTTTACTCCCCACAAGAATATATCAAAAGACTTAATTGGGATTCTTACATTGCTTATGGAAGCTCAATACCTGTAAACAATACATCTTAAAATGTGTATTCTAAATATACAAGTAGCCTCCGCCACCACTTGTTTTATTCGAATACCTTTTCTTTTTAACTCAGTTTTATTTATTTGTTCTATTTTAATATATACATTTTTTTCTCTATCCTTACCATTTTTGGTGCTGCTTGGTATAAAAAGCCTTGACTGGGATAAAAGTTCAGAATAAAACCAGATGACAGAGACTGTGTGTGCAGCCTGTCATCCTTACCCAAAATAGCACCAGTAACACAGTATTACACCATACGTTTTTGTATGGGCACAGTAAAAAAAGGGGAAACCATAGACACAGAGACAAGATCTTATCTTCTAGGGATAAGAACTCACTTTTTATAGCAGAAGGGTGCCTCCCATCCTGAACATGTGGCATATGGATACAATCAGTCCCCAGGAGATAGGACAGTGTTAGTCCAATCCGAAACCCCAGATCCCCGACATAGAAATGATACAGCTCTGGGCAACACCACTAGGAACTAAGCTCCATTAGGAGTTTATAACACTACTCTGGCACCAACTTGTGCCAGTTTTGAATGACAACGAGGTAAGGAAAACTTGACCTAAGACCAGGCTGTCCTATCACATCACCTAACACTAAATGGAAATCAGAAGAGATATTGTCCTTTGAACTGTGAAAAATAAAAGCACCAACAACAGAAAACTGACTTTGACAACCATGACTGAACAGAGCCTACCTTGGGACTAATAAGGAAAACCCTACCCTAGGCTGTAGTCCAGGACACATAAAAAAAAAAAACCAACAACAACAACAAGATGTCTTATTGCAGAGGTCCAACTTGGACAACAGAGACTGAGCAGAACCTTTGGATCCAAAATATCCTAGGCTTTGGCTTAGGGACTGAACAAAAACAGGGAGCAAGTGTTACAGAGGACTGAACACAACAATAACGATGGATAGGAACCTCTAGAACCTAGAGACTCTATCCTCGACCCCGACCTAGCTACAGTGGCTTGATTTTTCTCACACACAACCAAGAGGAAACTTTCCTGGCATCACAAAAAAGCCTTTGGGATGGAGGAATGAGTATAATTGGAGTCAGGGGTTGATCCCATGATGATATGCTTCAAGGATGGAGAAACCCTGAATCTCTTAGGCCACGGAAATTCCCTTTCTTCCCCTATGCTTACTGTGCCTATGCAAAAAAAAAAAAAAAAAAAAAAAAAGTGGGGGGAACACCAAACCCTACCACTCCAACACCCATACTTTTTCTTGTTTTGTTTTGATTTGTTAGTTTTTGACTTTATTTTCCTTCTCTTTTTTCTTCCACTTTTCTCATTCTTTTTCGCTCTTGTGGTTATTATTTAGAGATTTATTTTTATTTTTATTTGCCGGGTCCATTTTTTTTCTTTTTTCTTTTCTTTTTCTTTTCTTTTTTTCTCTCTCTTTTCTTTCTTTTTTTGGTAGTTGTCACCAAATTTTTTTCTCCCCTTTCTCTTATCCTTTTTATCTCCAATGACGGTGGAATAGATGCTCAATCTACAACAAACTGTAAAATGGAGATCAGTTGCACTAGCATACTGGGGGGTAGAGGAGGGAGATATGGGATGCATACTGGGAACAGGGGTGAAGGGAGGACAGCACTGGTGGTGGGAATGCCCCCCATTCATGGTCACTATGTACCATAAATGATGCAGTGAAAGATTTGTAATGCACTTTGGTCACAATAAAAATTAAAAAAAAAAAACTTTGACTTTTCAGAAAATGTTTTCCTTTGTCTTACTGCTGATTTGTTTTCAGAAAAAGATTGCCTTTGCACCAAGATTTTCCTAAATCTAGCTATAACAGAAAGGACATCCTGGCAATGGGAATGAGAAAGAGTTGACCAAAGCAGTGAGTTTTTTAAAACTGTCAGATACAAACAACTAATTTTGTAAATTCATAATTTGGACAAGCTGATCATTCTGAATGACCTTAAGAAAATTCTGTAGTGTTTGAGAAAGTGTTTTTTATAGCCCTTCCCTTTGCAATTCCCTCCTTCCTGTATGCACAAGCGAGATACCTATCTCTGAACAAATGCTATGACTGAGCATAGAGGATTTAAGGATGAAGTAGTCAGCATAAAATTCAGAATTGGCTGTCTCAGAGAACTGAGTCAGAAGTTATTTCATTATTGAAAATGAAAACATTTAGAAAAACTGAAGATCACAAAAATTCGTGGTAATTCAGAAAAAGCATTTCTTCAGACATGTCTATACAAATTACAATTAAGTACACACAGCTTTGCCCAAGTAAAGTGTGCACTGGGATGTTTCTCCAAAAGTGGGAGTAGGAAGAAAGCATTTGATTCTGGAAAGGAGACTACAAGGAGAATATAAGGGTCTCAGAACCCTTGGAAATTGTCGCAGACTTTCTGAGAATTGACACATTAAATACTGTGGAAAAGTAGGATGAGAAAGAAAGGAAGGAGAGGAGGGAGGAAGAGAGGAAGGAAGGGAGGGAGGAAAGAAGAATAAAGAAAAGAAGAAAGGAAGAAAAGAAGGGAGGGATAGAAGAGAGGAAGGAAAGTATGAAGGAAGGGAAGGAGTAAGGAAGGGGAAAAAAGGAAGAGGTGAGATCTAAAAAAATGGATTACACATGGGAAACAGAATTTAGATTAGGTATTAAAGACAGAATCCAGTT